>NC_052106.1:8181453-8185202 GCF_012273895.1 Zerene cesonia | reverse complement strand
TTTTTTTTTTGCGACAGTTTGTTTGCGGACGCTTGGAATGTGCTGCATGTGTCTTGTTTTTGCATTTCTTTATTCGTTCTGTTGTTAGTCGTATATGTCGTCTTTTTGCTTTATTTTCTCGAATGTTTAGTTGTGCTAAGTTCTTATTTTTTACCTTTTGATTTTTATTACGATGTAGACACTCGCAATAAAATAGCTGTGCTTCCTGTCCCTTTAATATAGGTATATTGTAAGGCATATTATTTAATACGAATTTAACAAAGATAAAAACATTTACTCTGTATTGGTAACTAAACAACTCTTGATAAATAGAAAATAGCGCCAATTAATTAATCCTTTAATACTCAAGCTTTGTTTGCATGTGCCTTAAAATTAAAAAAAAGTTATTGTTATTCAAAAAAAGAAGAGATATTCATCTTTATCTGATTTGTATTTTTTTTATTTATTATTAGCTCCTATGTATATATATAACTTCATAAATTATTACAAACAGGAAGCAACATCGAATACATAAAAATAAATAATTTATATAAAAAAAAATATCGTTCCCTCGTAAAACGGAACCTGTCAAAACGAAAGCCAATCACAGCGGCGCATTGTTCGCAGACGTGGGCACGCTGCGCAACCGCTGCGAGACGATGCCGTCGCGCGCCTGCTCGTCTTTCGAGGCGGACAGGGCGCCGCCCAGACACGCCGACGTGGTAGACGGTAGGTGGACAAAAAATTTAATTATCAAGGCAAAATTCTCCATGTTATTGAGTACCTGTTAGTGTATTGGACAATCTAGTTTAAAATAATTTTGTATCTGCGGCAAGGCTTAACCTTGAATCCTTGCCGCGAATACAAAATTATATATAGTTAATACGTGTGCAGAAGAATAAATACTATATATAATTAATCATATTATTCGTTACATTAGAATCCTTAGCCATGTTGTACATTAGACGCCATCTTATACAAGAGAAGGAATTAATATAGATAATAGATACAAAGCTTCTCTAATTCTTACATTCATTCACTATTTAAACAAAATCACTGTTCTAACAAATATGTTAGGTCAAGCAATCGTTTATTATGATTCTTATACATTGCGTTTAAGGTTTTTGAGATCGAAAATTGTTTAACGCAACACTCCGCAAGCAATTCTAAACGATATTTTGTTTCCATCACCAGGATTTGCCTCTTCACGGGACGATATCGATTCACTATCAGAATGGTACAGAACGCCGCGGATACCCGAAGAACCAGACTGCTGTGACATTTTGCCCTTTATGAGGTGAGTACATATTAAAATAGACTTGTTTTTGTCCCGGAATACGATTCTTATACTTATATGTGTATTGTATAAATTGTTTACTTAACACTTAAAGTTAATCATGGTTAGCACATGAGGTTTGTAATGTATGGTGTGGATTTCAATTCGGGCCCCACTATGGAAAAGAGGATGTAAGATGTTTTTATTTAAAAAAGTATGAAAATATATCAGAAATCTATTTGAATAAGATTGGGAACCGGTTTTGAGGATGAAGACAAAAGGCAAAATATGACTCTGTCATTATTAAATCTAGAAATGTCGCCAGCTTGCGCACGGGCGGCTCAGTGGCGCACTCGCGCACGTCGTCGCTGGGCGTGGAGGAGGCCTCGGGCGGCGGTGCGGAGGGCGCGGAGGGCGCGGGGGGCGCGGACGGGTACCTACCCATGGCGCCCGCGCACCCCTCCTCCTCCGGCTCCGTCTGCAGCGGCACACCCTCCACCGACCCGCGCTTCAGGTGGGACGCTTGTATCATTTATCATACAAAATGTTGTAAATGAGTTAAGTTTGAATTAAAAAAAAATGTTACTTCGATAATCCTTTATAATTTCAATGAGAAAAATTTTATATCAATAAATTAATAACGTACTCATAATAATAATGTTGTTCTCAATGACTTGATTGTTGATCCTTCGAGCTGGAACATCCTCGTTCATAACAAAACGGTCATTCGAGCTAGTTTGACACTAAAGATTAATTGACAATTTCATGTCCTGTGTAATTTTTGATTTATAGTGTTAAATAATAATATATAAACAAGTATTTTACAACGCAAAATTAAGTATCGAAGTTGAGTTCATGATCGTAGCGACATCTGTGATTCCATCATACTGCTCTTTTTATCAAATCATTGTATAATTATCTATCGTTACAAGACACATGAAACTCATTTCATATTGTAAATCTGGCTCAATCCACCCGCAGCGAGTACCAGCTGGAGCCGGCGACGTCCCACATCGCGGAGGAGCGGTCGACGCGCGCGTACAGCGTCGGCTCGCGGCCGGCGCGCGAGCGCTGCGAGCCGGCGCGCCTGCGGGCCTACAGCGCGGGCGCGCGCCGCCGCCCCGCGCCGCACGCGCCGCACGTGCCGCACGTGCCGCACCCGCCGCGCGTCTCCACCGACGACCTCATGGAGATCGACTTCTCGGCCAATTCGCCACAGCCCAAGGTATGGCAGCGATCCGCACCCCACTATAACACTTGACACTATACATTGAGTGAATCGTGGCACTTGATTGTTGTGAAACACGCCAGTTGCCATGCGTATATTTAGATTTTTTCTAAATTACAGCGGATAGACTATAAATACGGTATATATTAATTACGTCTCAAGTAAATATATATGAAAACGCACATAATTGAACCTCCAACAAAAAATTTATTAATTTAACTATTGTCGAATTTCACAGGTGATTGTCGCGCGCACGCCGCCCACCGCGGGCTTCTCAGAAACGCCCAAAAGCAAACCGAACATGGACGAGTACGTGGACATGTCGCCGCGCAACGCCGGTTACGTTGAGATGCGGCCGGGCGAGCCGCCCTCCCCCGCGCCCGCCCCCGCCGCCGCGCCCGCCGGCCCCGCGGCCCCCGCCACCCCCGCCGCCCCCGCGCCCGACGGCTACGTGGAGATGAGCTACGGCCGCAACAACCGGGTGCCGACTCGGCCCATAGCCATCGCAAACCCGCGCCCACCGCCCGCCGTGTCGTCGTCGCCTGGTACTTTTGTTTGCTTATTTAAATATGACTATTATTTCTGTCAGTAATACGCGGAGACGTGGTCGGGCGACCGCATTGTAAGACAAGTTTTTCTATTTCGCTTAAATTTATTAATTTTACACGCTGCAGAAATAAGCATTTATTGTTATTGTACCATTAAGATCAAAATTATTGTATACGTTGTTGTGTGTTTTGGAGTCATATTATTATGTACGGTAATAATACAAATAAACATGAACTATAACAGTTTTGCTTGAATTTCAGAAATTCGACGAATACGCGAGCCCCGCACCCCCCACGGCTCCCAAACGATCTTCCCCTTCTCCCCCGACTCCCCCGCCTCTCCTCCCGAGCTGGACGACAGCCATGCGCTTAGCACCGTGCGCGAGATATCGGAGGAAGGGAGGAAGAGTCCGGAGAGAGAAAGGGAGGCGGGAGGGAGGTTGGAGGTGTCCTCGTCGCCGCAGTACGTAACGCTGGCCAGGCCCGACAACTTGAATAATAATAAGACTGCCAGACTTGATGAGCACAGGGGTGAGGACTTTTTTATAATATTTGTATTTTATATAATTACTCGAATTAATAATAGATAATTTATTTTGCTATGTTTCAGTATTCGTTCTATATCTCGTTTGATTCTTAATTTTTTTTATGTTGTGAATCTACGTTTAAAGATTTTATATTTTTATTTGGCTATAAAAGGCCGCCCGATATAAGTTTA
>NC_052106.1:8176097-8180453 GCF_012273895.1 Zerene cesonia | reverse complement strand
AAAAACCGTCCAACATCTCCCGAGTACGGCGGCATAGCGTGATCAGGAGGCGTCGTAAGTCGAGCGGGTTAGTGGTGGCGATGCGATGTCGGTTAGTCGAAGCGGATACATACTCTTGGTATGCGCCGGCGACAGTTTGGAGAGGCGGGTGCCGGTGCTGGCGCGGCGGCACCACTGGCCCTTCTTGCCGTCCGCGCCGTTGACGGCCTTGCAAGAGGAATGCGCGGCCGCCTTCTCTAGGATCGCGCGATCGAGCTCGTCGCCGGTAAGCGGCGCGGAGCGGGTCCGCTCGTGGACGATCCTGAGCGGCTCGTGGTAGGAGCAGCCCACGGGCAGCGACACCGTGCGGTGGTGTTTAATGAGCCGCGCGGGCCGCTCCTGCGCCTCGGGCGTTAGTGTGTTATTCGGCGGTTGGTTTTCGGCTGCGGAAGACAATGAGAAGCGACACGTAAACGATTTGACACCAAGCGTCACCCGGTGCGATGCTTGTTATTCGTGAACGGACTACGGTACTAGCTGTTTCGACTCGGGGCATACCCGCTGAATGCATTGAAACTCTATGTTTAATTAACGATATGAAAATAATGTATTTTCATAGGCATTTATAATAATCAAAGCTGTATTGAAACAGTACCATGGCCCTGAGTATGGGATTATTATATAGATACAAAGATGTAGCAAATTTATATTGAAAATTATTTTAAATGAGCATCACGCGGAAGTTATTTAAAAACAATATTAATTTTATACACATTGCCATATCTTTGTATGTATAGTGAATTCATGATGACCACACAGGACGTTACAACAGGCCGGTGCGACCAAACCATCACCGATCCATGCAGACGATAATCATTCTTCTTACAACGCAATAAAGTTCACAATAAAAAATCCTTTACAAACCTGTCTCTAACAATACAGTAACTCGTTACAATAATTTCGTCGCAATTTTAAAGTTTTTAATACATAATAAATACATATATACAGAATATACATAATTAGGGTATAAAAAATTAATAACTGTTCAATTCCGTAAAATTTATTATTTATTTTATAAATATAGTGTTAAGGTTTAGTTCAAGGCGGCCATAAGCAAGAAAAGGTTACAATCACAGTTAGCGACGCAACACCAACACGCAGAAGAAACTTCATAATTTTCCAACGTCATCATTTCATAGAACATGCTAGAAATCATGTTTGTAGCTGTTAATTGTTTCCATTCCACTACCTAGCATTTAGCTGATACTCCATATGGATGTATTTACATGTAGTAATAATATTTAGAGGCATTTTCACATAATATTTTGTCATTCATTAAACCAACGCAAGTGAAGAAACTAAAAGCATACGCCTCACAGTATATCTATTTTAGATTAAATGTTAATAATTCCCTTAGAACAGATGAACGAATGAATGATGAATGGTTATATATATGATTTGTGTTACAGCGATGATTTCCATTCTCTGCAGGCGACTGATACCAAGCTGAATGTATGAACGAACGTGATGAACGATAAACTGTTATGAATGAGTTTTGCGGCGAACATTCCAAGAAGCACGGCCATTCTCTGCGCAATGGTGGATAACCGACGAACCAATGAATGAAACGGTTTGTGTGCTCGGATGCCATACTTGTGTACGTTTTAATGAAAATGTATACTGATAATTAAATATGTTGTGTCGTTTGTGATTTTGCTATTACATATCACATATAACGATTACAAAATTATGTTTATATTAATTATAAAATATAACTAAATCTCGTCCCAGTAAAGTGACTGTTAAAATTTTAGATTTCACTTTACCATGCAATTAATGCAAAAATTTTAAATCAAACTATAAAATGACACACACGAAAATGATTTTTTTTATAAACTTTAACTAGTTGACACAAAACAACCATTATTTTGTTGTCTAGTACTAGGACAACACAGGTTGCAGGAGCACCGAGCACACAGAGGTGAGGGGCGAGTGGCGAGTGGCGAGTGGGCGGTGCGTAGTGCGTACCGTTGGCGAGCGCGAGCGCGGGGGCGAGCGCGGCCGAGTCGTCGATGGAGTGCGCGGCGGACGCGCACACGCACTGCCGTATGCACGCGCCCACGCACAGGCCCTTGTCTGCAAACGCGCCACATGACACGATATGTTCACTGCTCTTATACACCGCCATGGCGTTTTTTATGCATTTTCTATTGCAATGCAACCATATTTGACTTTCTAAGCCAAAGCTGCACTTCTTGTAATTTTTCGTTTTTTATTCTTTTATTTTATAATTGACAATGTGAGCCTTAAGAGCCATGCTTTTGCTTTTATTTCGGACATTAGTCTCTTATAATACTTTTCAAAGGAATATTAATGTATTATAAAGCTCTTGTGATCTAGCCACTGTCTTTTCCAACACAAAAATGCTATAATTAATTAAGATAAAGTAATTTAACTTTTAACACTGCTCAAGTAATCCTTTAGTTATAATTACGAATACAAATGTTATTAGTACATTTATATCGTAATATCATATCACGGACTTAGTTCGAAAACTTTATTCAAATTCTTGTATTTCATATCCAGTTACTATCATAATTAACGCAAATTGTTATATTCATATTATATTAAAATGCATGTATATAATATGTAAACACATTAAAATTATAACCATTAATGGGTGCCATAACAATGTTATTACTGAACAAAAATCTATAAAAAAAATACTTAAGATTTTATACTGTTAACTATTATTACGGCAATTATATGAATTCCTTTGTATGACACATCAATAACTTTATTTAATTAACATGTGATAACGATACAATTAAAAAAAAGTGTTTTAATTCTATCGTAGACATATCGTGTCACTTCATTTGCTCAATTTAATGTGCTAGGTAGCACTTAAATTGAGACTTGTGCATTAACCTTACCTTACAAAACTCAATACTGAGCTTAACTCGATAAAAAATTTGTTAGTAACATTAATGACAATTTCTTTAACCTCTTCAGTCATTCGGTTATAACAGTCACGTACTTTTAAGATAGTTAAAAAAATTGTCACAATCGCAAGCAATCTATTCTACTAAAAGTGAAAACTGTCTACTGTCTACTTCAAAATGCAAACTTCTAAATGTGTGCTACTACATGATAACTACTGGTAGAATGCGTGATTGTAATGACATTGGGAATCCAATATTATACAATGGCCAAAGATTTTGGACAAGTAATCATACATTTTTTTTATTAAAAACAAAAACCGAACTTTGAACAATGCGATAACACGAGATATATATTAGAAGACTGAAACAATAACATTTTACGACCATCACATCGAAGAAATCACTTTACTATTCATACTAACACACATTTTTCACCTGATTTGACGCTTTAAATTTAGATTTAGCATAAATCTAAGTAAACAAGAGATGTATAAATTTTAACACTCTCATATTCGAGTTTAACAACACCTCAATGTTTTCATATTATACCTATATGATTATTTTAAAACTTTTTAACAGTAAAAAAATAACCTAAAGTGTATATATATTTTTTGTACCATTTATCCCTAAGATTTTTTTTTTTAATATCAAACAGACAAAGATCGTATACTATGGTTTATAACACGGATATTTATGAAAGAACGAATAACGAATGGTTAAGTTCACAATGTTGTAATTTATTATAGACTTTATGCTCTTGTTAATAGAGATGACTTTCAAAAAACACTGTACACATATTTGCGAGCACGAGTAATGTCCCCGGGACATATTTCACGGACAATCGAGATGGACGTGTCGTCCCAAAGCATACCATTGTATAGTCCGGCCCTTCCGGTTTTCCCGTCGGAGTAGGTCTGCCTCCTCGCCGGCAGCGGGTTCGAGCCCTCGAGTAAAAGTGAACTCTTCCCCGGTACTACGATGTGGTCTTTTTCGTTTTCCGTCTCTTTCGCACAGTTTCTCATTGCGCTGAAAATGAAACACACGAATAAATAATTATTTTTTTCCTGTCGAATTTCATTTTAAAAACAATTTCATAGAGATTGTTTCAATGTAGAAAAATAATGGTAAGGACATTTTAAGATAGTCATATAATATTTAGCAGTTTCTAAATATAACCGGTTACTGACTGGTATATAGTGGAGTGCATGCTTTGCGCTATGTTGGAGTCGTCTGAATGCATCCACAGCTCTCCCGCGCCGGTTGCAGTCTGCCGACCCACCTCCATGTAGAAGAAGCACTCCGAATCACCGCACCTGTAATGTGTGATCAACCCGGTTATATCGGGATTCGAGGATATCTGTACTATACTTAGTCTGGCCATAAATACTGTTACACTTAATTATAAAAAAATATTACATTTGAATTTCGAATCTGT
>NC_052106.1:8157541-8175097 GCF_012273895.1 Zerene cesonia | reverse complement strand
AAAGATTTTTTGTTTTAATACTAAATAAGCTTCGAAACTGCGAACAAACTGATTCAGAAAATTTCGTCTTCTGTATAAGACTACGATATTTCTGAGTGACAGTCTAGATATTTTATTATTATACCGACAGTCAACCCGAGGCGTTAGTAAATAAATACAGAACTTCAGACGTATTCACGTGCATTAATGAAACCGGATAGAGATATTGTTATTATTTTAAGCTGTATTATTTGGATCTCTTTTTAATGTTCAAACGAGTCTTAAAAGTCAAGCTCTAATCTTTATTTACATTATTTATATATGTACATAAATTGTTTACACAAAAATACATTTTAAACTTTTGAAATACACTAAAATTGCAGTAAACGACTTAGAATAAGGTCATGTTTCAAACATTATTTTATATTTTAGATGAAACAGTTGAAATTTATAATAAGCAGTAGTGTATATTTTTAACAGTTTATTGTGATTTTTTATTATTGTCTTAATGTCATATGAAAATGAGTCAATATATTTAAGTAAGGTTTTTGCCTAGAATATACCTATAAATAGTTTTATAGTATATTGTCGTAATCATAATATACATATAATATTTGAGTTCAAGGCTTAAACAAAGTCTAAAAATATGACATTTTATGACACGATTATTGCTCGAATAAAATATGTTTACAATTCTATTAATACATAAATGCATTGGAGTATGAATCATCACTTCCAGTGCCAATTATATTGTTTACTAGCCGCTGCGATAATTACGTAGTCTTAGTAAAAAAACCCGTGGACGAGGAAGTCATTTTCGAAAAATATCTGTTCGGTAAACAGACATGTTAAAAATAAAACATCATCTCGCACAAACCGGTAAAAACAAGACAGAAATGCATACATTTTCCCTATGAAATTCACATTTTCCCTATTAAATTCCGATCTTTTGAATGACCTAAAACAGTTTGCAGTTCCCTAACTTTGTTAACGTCGAGCTTTGTTAGGCCACTGAGCTTTCAATTTACTGTCAATATTAGAAATGTGGAACTCTGCAAGTCTTATAGGAATTCAGGCTAACGCTTCGAAACCGATTTGATAAATTGTATTTAGATAGAGGTAGATTAGAATAAAATAATGCCTTCATTGAGAATAGAAAACTACGCGCGTGATTCCCCGCGAGTTCATTTTAGCTTAAATCCTCGACGTTTATAAGAATGGTTTATGTAAATTACTTTTGCTTACAGACTTGCGAAACTGCATCGTTAGATATAGAAAAAACAACCGCTTAAAAGTTTGAGAAAATCAATAATGCATCAAGCATCAATAATGCATCAAATAATGAAACCCCAAACGCGAATCGAGACATACATGAATTTGACTGTAGAGTTCTTGAACCTATCGACCTTTGACAATTTTTATTGAATGCATACGCGTCCATCATTTCTAAAAATATCTACACCATCGTTAATAATAATATGACATATGTATTGATGTCATCGAGCAAAAATATAAATAGTAAGTGGCGTTAGTAGACGGTAGGTCTACTTCAAACGAAATTAGCCACTGTTGGGCGTGGTCAGGGACGGTAGTAGCGCAACTTACAGTGGTAAGATGATGCAGAATTTCCTGACTTAAAAACATCATTCCGTCATATGTACAATCAATCAACAAGTTGCGAGAAATTCGTAGTTTCTGGGGGTTTACCAAGCTTTCGATTTATATCAGAAGTTCCAAAAGTTGTTAAGTTTGAAATGTTAACGTACCAAACTTGTACAGAAATTCTGGAAAGCTAAGGATATTCCCCATTCACTAACGTGACAACTCCAAACTGCATGCATCACGATTCAGGTCCACAAACACGTCTATAGCCAAAGACATAGCAGGCTCTTACACATACCTCCTGATATTCTTCAACGAGTACTCCACTCTCTCGGGAATGCCTAGATCGCTGATGATGTTGTTCTGACTCTTGATCTTGACCAGCGTCAGCGTTTTGTCCGTGAGGCATAAGTTGTACAGCCCCTGAATATTTTTGGACGCGCCCAAACCTTTCTTCTGTACGTTGACTTGCCACACGTGCTCTGTAAAGGATTTTATGAAATAAACGTTTCATAACTTTTCGGCGTTCCCACTTTTAAGTTTATAAATTATTGTTATCTTTACAACTATTCGTACTTTAAAATATTATCAAACAAGCATTATTTTTGTTTACGTTGTTTCATCATCTCGATAAATTATTATGTACTTGGCTGATTTTTGTGTAGATATCTCCTCCGAGTTCTTATTATAACGATTCAGAGAGAAATCAGCATATTGTTATGTTCGTTTTTTTATAACATTTTACGTATTTTTGTAAATAATTCGGTAGTTTTGCGTGATGTTCAATCAGACTAACAGATACGCACCTTGGCATTAGTTTTGTTGTCTGCTTTCACATGCACATATATTAATCCTAAATTACAGTCTAATTTTAGGCGTGACATGTGAAAATCGCACCCGCTACTTAATTGGTTTCATGCATGCGATTTTATCAACCAAATATTTTCTTCATATTGTCCTAGTTGTATATTTATATTTTTGTTTTAATGAATTTTTCTCGTAATTTGATATTGTTTATGTTAGTATTGTTAGCTTTATCAAAATAAAGGAAACGTTTAAGGAGATAATGTTAATATCTCTAAAAGATTTTTATGTACATTATTCTAATCAAAAATAAAATAAATATAAATATCACCGGGAACAATAAGATGTTCTGCAATTTTATTAATTTCCGAGTTTTCTCGAGGAGTAAATTGATAAATATATAATAAAAAATTAATTAATTGACAAGGAAAACGCGAAAAATGCTGTGCATTGTCATAAATTTAGATGTAATCTGGTCTAGCCCACTGTAGATAAAGCGAACTTATAAGGAAAGTCGTTATTGTCTGCTTTAAATAACTTTGATACAAAATTGTTTAAGAGATTTAGTTTCATTTACATTAAGAGGGTAATGAGGGCTAGAAATTTAATGAAATACTAGACGCTCGTGCCGGCTCCGCCCAGATCCTACTAATCTTATAAATACGAAAGTTCGCGAGGATATGTTAATGTTTGTTACTCTTTCACGCAAAAGCTACTGAACCGATTGCAATGAAATTTTGTACGTAGGTAGCTGGACAATGGGAATAACACATAGTCAACTTTTCATTCCGATATTCCTACGGGATACCGACTTACGCGGGTGAAACCGCGGGGAACAGCTAGTATAATATAAAAGTGTCCTATCACCCAAGTCAGCTCATACCCTATCTGTATACCAAATTTCATGAAAATCCGTTCAGCAGTTTCAGCGTGATTGAAACATCCGTGACAAACATCCAAACAAACAAACTTTCACATTTCTAATATTAGTGTGACTAGCTGGCGCCCGCGACTTCGTACGTACTCCTGAACTTTGAACGTGAACAAACTGGATGAAGAACTACCTATCTTCCCGAATTTCCACAGTTATCATTGAATTTAACATCAAATGATGCATACTCGATTATTATAAGTCGACAGAAAATGCCTATCAAACTGAACAACTTTTGCTAAGGTATCATTTATATTTAAAAGTTATAGGGTAGCTGGGTTCTTGGAGTTCCATATTATACTCTCAGCAGAAAATGAAAATCTCACGTGTATTTTTTGTTGTTATGACACAATTTTATATCGCTTTTAATTTAGTTGGTCTGTTGTGGTTCTGCATCAGGTGTTCCAGTTTCCGAAACTAAATTATAGCCTTTGCCCAGACTTGAGACTTGTAAAACAAAAAAAACGTTCATTCAAATCCGTGCACTAGTTCCAGAGATAAGCGCGTACAAACAAATACACTTTTTTTTGTTTCGTGCACTATGACTGTTTTGAATCCGCTTCCATTTATTTTTAATATCTACAATATACAGAAACAGTTTATTTGATGTTTTATTATATGTATAGATTAGTGTTTTGTTTTTTAAGAAGTTTTTATCTATATCGTTATATTGATTATTGGATATATAATGAGTGCTTTACTTCAGATGGAATTAATTAATAATTAATATATAACTGTCATTTTGTTATAAAACATCATTTTGTAAATTAAGAAAATTAACTTTTTAACTTTAGATATCGTAGGTTTATACATATATGTTGGTATGAAGAGTTAATGGAATATACATATATTCTATATCTCATAGCCTTACTTCAATCTACGTTATGAAAAGTTTTACTGAAATAGATTCAGTAGTATTGTTGTACTATGTAACTTAATTTTTATTATGAGGTTAATCGTCATTCCGTTAATCCATGCAACTCGCCAGCGATTAAATTAATAACTCTATTCAAACAAATATGTTAGCCGCTTATAAACAACTAGCTTTTGACCGCGGCTTGGCACTCGTTAAGTTTAACAGATGTTATTATACTTATAAACCTTGATCTTGAATCATTCTATTAAAAAAAAAACCCATCAAAATCCGTTGGGTACTTTTAAAGAATTAAGCATACATTGGGACATAGGGACAGACAAAGCGACTTTGTTTTATACTATGTACTGATGTAAACAATGTAGCCAATAAAAACAGAAGAATCGCTTACGTGTGGGGAATACCCCCAGTTTCATAACAATATTATTATACAAACAAAACGGCCGCATGTAGGAAGAATTAATATAAGACAAGGACATTTCTTAATCATTACTTATCGCCGGGCCTTTCCCGAATTCATGGAGTAGTACAACAGTACAATAAAAATATTGAGTTTGCTACGGCCGATCGGCGGGGTAATTGCCTTCTATTGCGTTGACGCTCAGGGTTGTACTGTTATTTTAGTTAAACATTATTTGCGTATTATAACGGCACTAGGCTTTTAACATCGTCATATAATTCAATGTTTCACCAATTAATAAATCGGCTTTAAATTAATTACGCCTTAGCGGGCATGCAGTACATATAGTACGTGAACGAGCGAACAAACGCGTGGCGTATCCCATACAGAGTCCCCACCCTCCGGCCGCCCCGTTCGGGAGTGTGCGTGAAATATGCGTGTGTACACGGCGGCTCAGGCGCACAGCTGACCGGCGGCGGCCGATTTGTATAAAGCTATTGTACTATACATTCTTACTACTTTGTACTATGGTAGTAAGTAATGCCGTATATATTTTATTTTACTATATTCCTACAATTATTATAAAAACGATGGTAGAAACAGAAATGATAGAACCCAAGGAAGGTGAAGGGAAAAAATATTCTTATTCCAGTGTATGAAAGGATAACCGCAAAATATGGACTTCCAAAGTCATTTGTTAAAGTAAAATATATCTGGTCAAAGATATAGCTAATTACTTATGTTAGTAAATCGTTGTAGCAGATAATGCATGAAAATTCTAAAGGCCACAAATTACATAACTTTTGTTAAACTCATTTGTCGCTTAAAATGACAACTAATGTTTGAAAAGATACATTAAAATGTGTTATATAATCTATCATTGCTATTTATCTGTTAGATGCCAAAATAGTTGCAATCTCTGAATTCAGACCCCAAGCAAATAATGAAATAAGAATGTCCATAAAATACATGGTAAATATGATCATTCATTATAAAGACGGGATTTCAATGCAACATATAGATTAATACAAATAAACAAAGGCAACATCAAATAATAACATAATATCAAATAATAATCAATAAACTATTGACCTGTGTCATTTTCAATTAAACTTGTTTATTTACATATTGCTAAGTAATCAATTATAATGTAAAGGAATGTTGTTGTTGTTGTAAATTTATTGCAATCATTTGGTCTTAGTGTTCCATAACCATTGAGCACATATCTAGATTTGACCTAGAAATAAATAAACACTAACACAATTCCATCGAGACATAAATCCAAGGAAGTTACAATCATAAAAAAAATAATTATGAATTAACAAGCTATTGGTGCTCTAGATAACAAAACATTACATTTGTCAATAATAGTCAATTTTGCAGCTTCTTATAGGAACATTTTAACAGATGTAAAAGATTAGGCCATTATTAAAAAGCATAATGTGCTATCATATTTTCATAGCCTTAGTGATTTATTCAAATATAGTTGTAGCTTTACAAATAAAGAAAATTTTTATTATAACTACATGTTTTATCTGTTTAATAATTAATAAAATTCTCATAAAAACATCAATTGCATAGATTGTGACTATTTTTTAAGCATTGGTTACTTAAAAGAAGGGAGAGTATAAAAAAGTTGGTAAATTCACAGATATTTCAATAATGATAAAATTCGTTGGAAGCATTGATCAATACCTACTACCTAATTAAGACCTTACTGTACCAATGACTACTCTTAAGTAATATTTATCCTGATATAAGAAGTACTTAAAAACTATCATGAAAAACAAACTGTATTATAACCAAGATATAAAAAAAAAACATTCTTAATTATATTAATATACAATTAAAGAAAGGAAAAACCTTATCACCATAATATATTTCCATAGAAATACTCCATTTGATCTATTAGCGACAATCTATTAATTATGTTTGATTGATCATAGAGCATGTTTACTCATTCTGAAGGCACAATAAATAGTAAGGTCAACGACACAGCTATTCATTTTTTGGGAGTGAATCAATCTAAAATATGTACACCAACCATATAACACTGCAAGTTCATTAACACTGATTATAAATGGAAACTGTTAGAAATTATGTGTAATTCTTGCAACATGTTATGAAATATTTAATGTTTTAACAGCAATACATGTTCTGCTCATACATTATTAAATAATATTTGCTTATGGATTAAGTTATTATTGTATTATATTATTGTATTTTTGTATTTATTATTGGATTATTAAATTGTAATAAAGTAAAGACTTTAATAAATATTCAGAATTTTTGACATTTTTAACAGAAAAAAATCTTTAGATTATATTACACTAAATCAAGAAATTATTATCTGCACAGGCTTCACTTAATATTTATGCAAACACAGGTATATATTTTGTAAGTTTGTTGACAACTTGCCAATTTAAATTACATGGCCTTTTTATCAGAGTAAACAAAGTGGACCAGTACTTTAGTTTATTTTCTACTACATTATTATTTATTTTCCTTAAATTTCTATTCAAAAATAGAATTATAATTTCAATAATACTGTATATTTTAAAATTCTAATGAAACTTCAAAAAAAGAATTTGGCAACCCTAACTGTACTTTGGCTTTTATTTATATAGATTAGTTTAACTAAAGAGCTTCATTAATAATTGCTTACCAAATATGAAATGAAATTTAAATTGTATGCAGCACCATTTGTTAGTTTTCCTAAATTTTTAATTTAATCATTAATGCCACATGATTTTAAGGTTAGTTCACATTTATCATATAAATTCAATTAGGTATCATTTCTCATATAATTCTAATTATGTATAAAAATAATAAATATTTATTTTAAATCAATAAACTTATAGCTGATAATAAATAATAGTTAGCTATTCATTCTCAAAAAACTTTCATTTGCTTTCTTCCTTTTTCCATTTTCATTACTTAAAAAGAACTGAATTGTTTTTTTAGTAATGTATTTGAAGATAAGTGTTCAATGTAAATAAAAAAATAAAGTCCTTCAGTTGAATTGTTTTCTAATTGTGAATAGTTAAAAAAAAAACTCATTTTATTTCTGTTAATACATCTATTATGTTTCTATTTACTTAACTACTAGGTATGTTTTAAACAATGATTATTTTCTTATAAGAAAACATCTCATTCATGAATATATATTTTATATAACAAATAAAAAAATTAAATTGACAATGTATTATAGTTAATATTATTATCAATCAAAAACAAATAAGTTTGTTTACATAAAAACAAATTGCAAAAGTACTTACGGATTGGGTGTAAAAGTTCCTCACTGGCATCATCATTGCGAAACAACTTTAGGATTGCGGCTAACCAGCTGTGTAGGTCTTGCTCATTCTCCGCTACTATGCACAACTGTTCTTCTCGGGTGAACAATGCTATCACATGCTTCTGTTTCAAGTCCAATCGTCTGGTTATGTTGTAACAACTCTTCAGTGGCAACACGCGGCGGGGTGCCGCGCCAGAACGAAACTTCTTCTCAGACTCATAATACTCCAGCCTCGCGGAGCTGTCCGCAGTTTCTGCACGCAACACGAAATATTTTTTCTTCATCGTCTTCAATTTCCGAAGGTGGCCCTGACGCACTATGGCGCCACCTTCTGATATCGCAGCCATGTCAGCACCTCCGCATCAGCACGGACACGATGACGAATAACCTTGAAGTTGTTTACGAACACTGATGAAAGTCACTAGTCGTATTCGACGCGACTAAAAATACGTACTATCTCTTTTCAATAGTGCGTAAATAGTAAAGCGCTCGACAAATCGAACAGCGTAACTAATCCGTGTTCGGTCTAGTCCAACTGGCGCCATATGACTGCTTATTTTCAACTACAGCGATCTCCGAATGAGATAACGGCAATTACTTCGCAGCAATGCGGTGCAAATATCAAAATACAAACAACAAACACTTTTCAATCCATAATTTGGTACGCTCGCTATTACACTCGGTCATTCACAGATACTCGAGTTTAGAAAGAGATAAAACCATTCATAGTAAACGTAATCTGCACGCCCTTCCGTTGGTACGCAGGGCATGGAAGTCACGCCGTAGTCATGCCTTGGAACGAAATCAAAACAATCAAATTTATGAGGTTTACAGCACAAACACAAACTGTCCGAACTCGGTAAATACTAGAATCAAATTACACAAAAATGGATGAATGTTTTGCACTTGATTTACAAAGCTCTTGTATTTGCGCGTCGTTTTTTATTGGTTCGTCGCTATTGCGTGTCATTTTTCGAACGACGATTACGAGAAAAATAGTGCCGTATAAATTGGATACGCGTACTAAGCGTTGGTAGGTGTCTTAAATAAAATATATTAATGTAAATCACTAATTTGTTACTGCATCTATACCTATGTAATATTTTTATAAAATAACATTATGAGGATGTAGTTTATTTTGAAAGTAAATTTACATTATAAAATGTTTTTAAGAATAACCTTAATATGTTAAACGCAAAAATCAGTCACTGACTAATCGCACAACTGATGGATCAACATCAGCATCCGATTCTTTTGAATAACTGAACGAATCTCAAGTTTTCGCTTTCATTTTCGTAATTCTTTTCCACTTTTTGGAGTAGGTGTTAAGACCCCGGGTTAGCAGCAATATGGGACTAAAGTGAAGGATAAAATTTTTCTGGACTTTATAAATTAATTCAAGTAATACTTGTAAAATGTAAATTTCAATATTTAAAAGAGGTTACGCTTATGATGTTTTAGGGCGTAAATATCTATCCAAATAGATATTTTGTGTTTTATAAGTGACCATCGGTTTTTTTGTACAATATTTATAATATTAGTGTGGAGAAAGAATAAATTAATAAACACATTTTCTTGTATTTTATTCTGACATACCTTGTAAATTGTATAAAGAAACATCATATCGAAGCAGCATAGTATTCACCATTAAACATAACTATCTTCGTAATCAGTTTTATAAGACATAATTATTATCTGAAATCTGAGATGCCATTATTCATTAAATTCTTAAAAAAAAAAAACTGTGCATGACTGTCGTTGTTGTTTCGACCACTATGTACCAGCTTATACGCCTACAGTACTTGTGTATCCGAACGTTAATATTTTTAATGATGACAACATTAACCATACGTCCGTCTGCTTTTGTGCCGTCATTCATTCATTCATTTCGTTTGCTTACTAAAAAAGGTACAGAAACGGGAAATGTTGGCAAATTACTAAAGATAAATACGTGTAATCGTTTTGTTCTCTTAATTATTCATTTTCATTTAACGGATTGGTGTTACTTTCGACACGCCATTCGAGGCTCTGGTAATTGTTGATCTATTTACGTTGTGAAATTAGTAATATCTTGTTGCTGTTAAAACCATATTCGTAGCGAAAGGAAAGGTTTTTGTGTCGTTTTCGGTGTTTTGAGTGTTCGGTGATCGTGTTTATTGGCTGCATCGTTGTACAGTTATGTGATATTCGTGGGTGGTGAGGTGATTTTGGATGAATTGCAACGTAATATGTGCATAATATCCTGTGTAAACAGAATAATTGCAACATTATGAACGCTTGCGGTTTCATAGTTTTGCAACTATCGTTAGAGCGTGAAAATCGTGTCAAGCTTACACCCTCCGGGCTTTAGATTCGCTTATGAATTTGTTTATTGTAATTTTTAAATCATATAAGAGATTTCTTAATTGTTATAGATCAGGAGACAATGGACAACAGGCACTAATTGTGAAGGTAGCAATCAGGTTATTTAAATTTGTTACAAGTGTTTTACCTATTGTTTAAAATGATTTACTTCATATTTCTTTCAGAGATATGGCTTCTGGAACATCTTCACTGGAAAGTAATGGAAGTAATGGTGAGTATAATTGATATTGGAATAGAGGTTGGAATATAAAAAAATATGTATATATATAAATGAAGGGGTTCAAATACATTATAGTGAAATGGAGGGCCATCTATTATATATTTTATTTATTATTGCATTAATGTTATTAAAATTATGTAAAAGATTTTATAAAAAGCTGATAAAACATCATGAGATTTATTCATGGTGGTAAATGGTGGTTGGAAATTGATAAATTCAAAAATAGAACAGGAATATAAGATTAAATATTTGAAATTAATTGAAACTAACAAACTTACTTTTTTTTGACTTACTTGGATTTATCTTTTTAATGAGGTTAAAGAAATATCTTTATTTTTATATGTCTTATTAAAACTTAGAATAGAACTACTATAATTGTTTTAACAGAAAATAAGATAATGTCTTAGTTTTGCTTTTTTTATGTCTGAATATATAAAATATTTATAAAAAAAATGTGACAGTGTGCAGTCATTGATATCTTTCATCCAACTTCCTTAATATCTTTCCCTTATCTTTCCCAAAGAACATGGCTTTGAATCAGGTTTTAATAATAATATATTTTGTTATTTAAGTTTTATTATACATGTTTTTTTTTTCTATATATAAACAATTTTGATGACATTGTTACTTGTCCTTTTCTAAGGAAAACAAAAGTAATTCCAATAAATTCAAACATTTTGTTATTTTTTCTTTACATCTATATATAAAAATATAACATAGTCAGTAGTTTTTCCACTTGTAACTCGAGAACTGCTTGTATTAGGCTAATAGAAATTGATGAAAATTGCACAAAAATTCTTCCTGCAGAGCTGTGATGAGCCTGTAATAATTTACAAATAAAAAGGAAGTATATGTCATAAATAAACATGTGTATAACATTGTACCAATTTTGACTGTTTATTCTACTAACCAACAGATCATTTACCTCCCACCAACACAATTCACTCATACCTTTGACATTATTGTTCATCAATCTGTTTTAATCTGAACCTATATCATACCTGTATCATTCTATTTAATCTTTCATTCATTTAATTTTCAGAGTCAATATCCCACAGCTACGTAAGCAATGAGAGGCACACAAGCACTCAGATCCCAACGATCCCTCTGCCGATCGAGTATGAGGTTATATCGTCCAACTATGACAAGAACTACTCCAGCCACTCGCACGCCATGAGTGCGCCCTACGAACTCGGCCAGTACGATGTGATAAACAAACAGGCGAACGAGAGCTTAAAACAACAGTGTGAGAAGGCCTTACACGACTTGAATCAGCTAAGACGACAACATACCGAGACAACAAGGAGGTGTGAACATGTTATGAAAGTGAGTTAATTGAATTTTTTCTTCTATTTACGTCACTAATTACTAAGTCTTATGTATAGTATCTTAAATATAGATATGTTAGAATGAATCTTTAATTAACTTAAGCTGTACTTACTATTCTTGACAAAAAAATTAAAGAAAACATATTGTATGTTGTTCATTTCGTACATGCAATAAGATTTTATTGATCCATGTATTGTCATTTAGTCGAGTTATTTATTCAACTTTGATAAATGATTGACCAATTTTTAAAGTAATAGTTTTCACAAGTTTGATTTGTAATACTATACAGGAATTGGAGTACTTTCGTGGACAACACCGAGCTGCAATGAATCAATTGGAAGTATCTGCACAGGAGGCGAGTAGCCTCCGAGGCAAATATGGAGATCTACTTAATGACAATCAGAGGTATCTAGACATACACTATAAAGGTGGAGCTAGTTTGGTTAAAGAATTCTCTCATTATTGGATATGTATGTGATCCCTCACATTTTGAGATTAAACATATATTTCTTGACAACCATAATAAATTTTTCATTTGATAGATTTGTATTTGTAATTAACAAGAATACAGTCAGCACAAAAATGTAATGATGAAATTTAACTGTGCAGATTGGAGCGTGAAGTTCAACATTTACAACAGAGCAGCACTCCTGAAGGCAGTTCTGAAGCCCTCGTCCACACTCTTAGAAAATATGAGGCACTCAAAGAAGAGCTTGATTGTTTTCAAAAGAGGTATGCTACGTTTATTGGTTTATGAGAGTTGATTGAGTTGATTGGAATCTATAAATAAATAATTTTATTTGCCTCTGTTGTAAAATTTTATCTAGAATTCTTTTTATAACATTAACTAATGGACTTATTATTCAAATTATAGGATAGCTTACTCATTTTTAATTACATTTTTTTTGCAGATATGATGACCTTATAGAAACCCACAATGGGACATTGGAAAAGCTTCGTATAATGCAAGAGGAAAACAGTAGACTGAAGACACAGTGTCACGAGTTGACTCAGGAGAGAAACTCTGTGGTATGATGTTTCTTCATTGCTACAACGTTGTGAGAGTTTCATTAGATCCACAACTCCAATGTTTTCTATGTTAAAGCTGACAACAGAGCTGGTGGTTCGTCTGATCCCATGAACATTTGTATTTCCCCAGTGAGAGATGGCCTGATTTGTGACGAAGCATGCTTAACATTAAAAAAAATTATCTTAATTAATTTTTGAGTTGTGGCTGTTGCTTTTGCTGTGACCACAATGCGTTGTGAACATAACACAAATCACAAAATATATACCCTAGATTTCATAAATTTTTATGTGTATCAAGTTGTAATAGCGATTAATAATGAGAATGTTAGTTAAGGTATATAAGGCGATTTTATTTGGCGTTTATATTAGTTTCAGAGTTAGAGTTTGAGTTAGAGTAATAAATAAATATAAAATGAAAGCAATAGTTAAAATTTTAGTGACAGTTGAAAGTGTGACTTAGAATTAGGAGTTTGAGTTGGAGTTGGTGTTGGTGTTGAAGTTGGTGTTTGAGTTGTGTGTTTGTTTGGTGGCAGATCCGCGAGCGCAACGCGCTGAAGCAGCAGGTGGCGAGCGTGGTGCGGCAGTGGGAGGGCGCGCGCGAGCGGGCCGACATCAAGCGGCTCACCGACGAGCGGAACGCCGCCATGGCGGAGTACACGCTCATCATGAGCGAGAGGTGATCTTGTTTGAGCTGCTCCCCCATACATTGAGTTGATCCCTGCTTATATTCTAAACGCTTTGCTGTATGTGTATACGGCTCTTTGTCAGGCCCAAACTACTCGACCGATATGGGTAATATTTGGTATGAAGATAGTTTAAGACCTAAAGTCTGTCCGTCTATACCTCTTTTCTTCAGGCCTAAAGCACTGGACATTGGAAAGACCCGAGAGATCATTAGGATAGGTTTTTAAGTGTAAGAGTGAGTTTTATAATATCTGCTTGTTTATATTTATACTTATCTATCCTGTTATCTAATAGATGTAGTAAAAACACAATAAAACGTAGCCCATAGGCAATGCAACGAGCACCCAAGTGATCTCCCGAAGGTCGTATTACAGGGACACAGTGCACAAGGAAATGGAGAAGCTATCAGATGACCTGCAGGCAGCGCTGAAAAGGGTTGCAGCCCTCGAGGGTGCGCTGCAAGCGTCGAGAGACGAGCAGAGGGCTACCGCTTTACAGGTAAATGGACACCTTGTCAGTACCGGAAGCCCGTTTCCTTTTCCTCACCCGTTCCAGTCCATTCCTTCTTTCCAATCGTCAATACTTTCCTTTTTCCTTACCCTTAAAAGTAGGCAGCGCATTCGCGAATGTTCATGGGCGTTGGTGATCGCTTACCATCAGGCGACTGTGACATAAAAAAGAACTTAGGCTTTTCACCGTCTGTGTGTCTGTATGCTTTGATCTTGAAATTTACGCAACCGAGCAAGGTTAATATGTATATTTTGCTACAATGTGAAGTCTGGACTGATCGCTAGATCACCCGCGGATCTATAGTCTTCACTGGTATTCTTTGCGTAAAATTATTATTATTTTTTAAAACCTAACGTTTCCATTGATCCCTCTTAATTGTACGAGTATTATCTCAATTTTTTACTTTTATACTAGCTGCACGCCCCGGCTCCGTCCCGGTAATCATTTATCGCCACTGAAATAATAGAAACTATCCTATCTTATAAGTTAATTCGAATGGTGTGTAAATTTGATTAAAATCGGCTGAGCAGTTTAGGAGTCCATCGCGTACAAACAATTGATTAACACGTAATTTATGTATATTAAGATTTAACCTTGTTTCCAAATCGTCATATTATCTAATATTAGCTGCGTCCCGCGGTTTCACTATATGTTATTCCAGTTGTCCAGCTGTTTACGTACCAAATTTCATTGCAATCGGTTCAGTAGCTTTTGCGTGAAAGAGCAACAAACACACACACATCCTTACAAACTTTCGCATTTATAATATTAGTAGATTTAGTAGTATATAAAGAAATATAAACATTTTATAACCATTTCAGGCGGAAAGCTTGCGCAGAGAAATCGAGTCCGCCCTCGTGGACCGCGACCGCGCCATCAAAGAGTGCACCGACCTTAAGACGCCGCAAAACACGTCTACATTGGGCAAGTCTAGGTGTGTGGGACTTGTTCAATTAATCTCATAAACAATATATAACAGCTTGTAAAATTTGTTCCATAATACCATAGACTATCTATTATCTGTTGTTTAACAAAAAGCAAACTATTGGCGCAATTGTTAATAAATGTTCATATAAACATTATATGAAATAGAAGTGATGTTTGTTTCTTAAATCAATAATTAAACCTGTATCAAAAATGTTGTTTTGTTTATCAATATTTGACCTTGTATATTAACAAAAAAAAATTCTATGCTTTGAACTAAACTTTAGTCAAATATGTACTATGTGATGGTGTTTTATTAAAAAATAAATCCTTTGAACTCCAGTTATATTATATGTTATAAAATTTACATCAATAATTTAAAATGTCATTTTTCTCTTCATCAACAGGCAAGACAATACAGCATACCATCACCTGGGCCTCTCCAGTGGAGTGGGCAATGATGGCTTCCTCAATGGGCAACATTCTAACGACCCATCCATGGATAAGTTGCAGGGTAAATTTTAATATACAGTTGTCTTGGGTTTGATTTAGCTGCACTTTTAGAAATTTAAAACTAGTTAAAACTTGTTTTTATTATTATATGATTATGTTAGCTGAACTACCTAGTTCCACTTGCGTAGTCATTTATCGTAATTGAAATAATATCTACTATCCTATATTCTAAATTGGATCAAACTGCGCATGGTCTGCAAATTTGATTAAAATCGGTTGATTGGTTTAGGAGTCAACAATGTGACATATAATTTACATGTATTATGATTATTAATTTTGCGTCATATTAAGCGCCTCGTAACTTTGAATCGAGTGAGTGAGCGGGGCGGAGGCAGTGTACAGGTGATATAAGCGAAACGGCCGGCAGGTCTGGCGGGCATGTCGGCGGACGCGGCGGAGCGGGAGCGCGTGGACGACCTGGAGCAGGCCAACCAGGAGATCGAGCGCCTGCGCAAGCACGCCGACCGCCTGCAGGCCGACCTCGCCGACGCGCACCGAGAGGCCGAGGTGCGCGCACTTACTTATTGATTCATCACAATATTACACTGATTTTATCAATGTGTATGTTTGTTTGTTTGGATGTTTGTCTGTCGAACAAGCTGAAACTGCTGAACGGATTTTGATGAAATTTAGTATACAGACAAGCTGACTTGACTTTTTTTAACCCAATTGCTCCTTTGGCATAAAACAGGAATATTGACAGCCGGGACGAGTGTCTAGTAATTTGTGATGCTTTATTTGCACACACATGGTATACAAGGAGTTACAATATAATTAATTCGGACAGTTTTTCGCATATCCCGTTACGAAATACGTAACATACAAATATAATATTAAACAATAAATTTGCATACACTATTGACATTACAAGGTTTTAAGTTTAATTATACAAAAAATGCTATGAAATAACATAAATCATTTACAGCTAATAAAAAAATTAGTTTGTAATTATGAACGAAAATTTCTTTCTCATAGGTCTCCAAACGAAGGAGAGACTGGGCCTTTTCCGAAAGAGATAAGTTGCTTCAAGAGCGAGAGAGCGTTAAGGCGTTGTGTAATAGGTTAAGAAAGGTAAGCTTTTCTATACTTTTTTAAACCTGCGAAGAAATATCGACATAATTTTATTATATTTTACATAAAGCTTGCCGTTAGAAGTAAAAAACTTATCGCTAAGGATTGTTTTAGTAGTATAATTTTTTAATTTCAAAATATTAGTAGGGTATCTAAAATATATTCCCTTGCCAAAAACAGAACTAAAGAAGTTTTTATTTCAAATCGATTTTAAAAACTGAGACGGTTCTACGTGTCACGGTATATTTTCAACCGTACAAACATACCAGGAGCGCGATCAGATGGTGGGCGAGTTGGCGGAAGCGCGTCGGCACGGCGGCAGCAAGTCCGCGGAGGGCAAGCCGCGCAAGCACGAGCCCTGCCGCCTCGCCGGCGACGCCGCCAGGGATCTGCAGGTGCGTGCGTATGTGCGTGCGTATGTGCGTGCGTGTGTGCGTGCGTGTGTGCGTGCGTGTGTGTGTGTGTGTGTATGTGTGCGAGCATGTGCGCGTGCATACGTGCTTGTGATTATAGATTTATTTATGTTTACAAAATGATGAATAATTAATGTTAGGAAATTTGAAGACTATATTAAGTGAATTACAAGGTCTACTTCTTAATCCATACACTGAATGTACGTAACGTATACGGTGCGGTGCGCAGGACTTCGAGTGGGAGACGCTGGAGGTGGAGCTGTGCGGCGAGGCGGGCGAGGCGGGCGCGGCGCGCGGCGCGGGCGTGGAGCTGTGCGGCGGCCGCGAGCAGCCCTGCTTCCCGGGCGACCCCGCCGTGTACGTGGCCAGCGTCGCGCCCGGCTCGCTCGCCGACGGGAAGTTGCGGTCAGTGCAGTGTTTATCTTTTGTTTTATTACATATTCATATCCCTGCATGCCTATAATGATCTTTTTTAATGACTTGCGTCTTTATGGCAGTAGGAATTTTTTTTTCGCCTCTTAGAAGTAAATATTGATTGTAATGTGTGCGTGTGCCGCGTGTGCCGCGTGTGCAGCGTGCTGGACCGCATCACGGAGGCGTGCGGCGTGTCG
>NC_052106.1:8135338-8156541 GCF_012273895.1 Zerene cesonia | reverse complement strand
CCTACCTACCCTACCTACCCTACCTACCCTACCTACCCTAGCCACCCTTGGTATCCAAGGACCCGTGATTGTGGAGAAAGTATAAAAGTCAAGAGCGAACAAAGTGCAATTTGCAAGAAATCATCAGTCACAACTCAGGTCCTAGGTTTGATACCTGTGATTGTGGAAAAAGTATTATATTATAAAGCGAATAAGATGCAATTCGCAAGAAAAAATATAGAGAAAATATAGATCAATAAATAGCACATATAAATAAATAAATATTGTGTGTAAAAATACGCTTAATTTATAGAATCAACAAGTTGTCGAACTAGCTCTTATGCAAAGTGTACGCAAGAAATTTACTGCTTATCATATTCCAGCGAAGCTAATAAAGCGTCTTTATAAAAAGGCATAAGCCTAAAAAGTGCCTAAGTGTAACCATTTCTAAGATGTATTATGACAAGCCTTTCAATTATCTAAATGTTCAACAAAACAGTGAATTGTGTAATCGATTGCGCGTTTAGTTTACAAACACGCAGCATCTGTTTTCATTTTTCGTCAATGTAAAGAATCCTTACTTTGTTTGTCATCATTACCCAGATCTTGGACATTGCAATGTATTTTTCCTCGTAAGTAGAGTGCACATACAATTCGAATAAAATCGCTCTTTCTAATTTCATCTACTTTTGTATTAATAGAGATACTTCTTGCCACAACAGGATATAACTGTATCTAAATTTAAGTACCAGACCAAGTACCAATAATGTTAAACATCGCTATGGGTTAAATAGAATGTTTGTGACAAATATTAAACAAGTACCTTATCTCTAGGATGTCTCTGTACGAGCAATCATACAGTGACGGCAAAACGGCCAACATCTGCTCTCAGACTGACGACACTTGGACACCCTTCACCCCGCCACCTCCAGAACCTAAGGTCGGTTTTTACTTCTTCTGAATGTGATAGCATTTAAAAAAAAGGTATTATCTCTCGTAGGTGTAAATACCGTATAAGCAATTTATAAATAACTTTTATTACAATGATACAGATTATGAGACTCGTTTTGTTTTTAAAACTTTTTCTTTTGAACTTAATGTCCTCTTCACTTTTCGGTTTCCCTCAAATAAGTCCCATCCGTTGTCTTGCTAGAGTGTCGGTATTTGTGAAACTTTCTCACAAGCAGGTACCGAAACGTTATAAGTGTAAGTGCGAATGTGTGTTTGTGTGCAGGTGCACATAGACCACGGCGGCGACTTCGATCGGCGCTACGTGTACCACGTGGCGGCGTCCAGCCAGGGCAAGATACACCAGGAGCGAGGTGACCTTTACCGGGATTTTATATTTATTTTTTAAATAGCTGTACGCCCCGGCTCCGCCCGGGTTGACATTTAACGTAATTGAAATAATAAAAACTGTCCTATCTTTTAAGTTGGATCGATCTGCACATAGTGTGTAGATTTTATTAAAATTGGTTGAGTAGTTCAGGAGTCCATCGCGGACAAGCTATGTGACACGTAATTTAGATATATTGAGAACAATATGAAATAATGTAGCTTGTAAAAGTTGGAAGTGTGTATCTATTTATTTTTGTTTTTTTAATATTTTTATTCTATCTGCACGAAAAATTGTGTTCTGTTTTGGTTCAATAAGTGAGTAATTTAAAACGATTTTTATTAATTGTTTGAGTAAAGTTATAGTTTACTTAGGTTTTATCAGACTAAGACAGCAAAAACAAAGTGTTAGGTGATGCATATTACAAAAAAAACTAAACATTACATATAGCTGCACTAGAAATCTATAACTGTCAACTTTTTAGCTCCTTGTTTATTTATTTAAATCAAAAATAACATCACTCGTATTTTTTGCTTCTTCAAAATATTGAAGTTTTCCTCAATTTTTGAGTTTATACACATTGTAAATCCCAAGTATTTTCGAGTATCTTTAATTTACTTTATTATATATAGTAGAGTTATAGATTTCTGTAATTTTTCCACAACACGATAATAAGATAACAATGAAAAACAATGACTTGAATAATTAACCAATATTATATTACTGTAAATATCATCATAGTCATAGATGGAGACGTCAGACATTTTTGTATCTGGTCAAAATTTAGCAAAGACACATTTTCATTTTCTGAATATCATCACATTTTTAATTTATAATTTAATTTATTTTCTCTTAAAATAAAATATCTCATAAAAAATCAAAATAGAATATTTCCTTTGGTCACATAGCAAAATAATAAACGATTTTTTATGGTCTTATAAAAAATGGAAAAAAAATGGAATGTTGCCAATTGCTAGAAGTATTTATTTGGCATTTATTCTAAAATTAATAAATGAATTTATTTGTTTGATTTTTGGGCCATTTCTTTAATAGCATTGCGTTTAGACACAACAGGGATTTTGGTCATTTCTTGATCATATGTTATCTATTCAAACATTGACCTCGAAACTGGGCCAAAAGAAGTTAACGACGCGCCCTATCATAAAGATTTATCTCCCCGATAAACCGATTGACGTAACAAACAAACAAGCAAGCTCAACGCGTCCGATAGCCCATTTAAAGGAAAAGCACCTGGCGCTGTGTACCAAACAGAACGCACCATAACATTGGCACTTGAGCGATTGCGCTATCGATTGGCGAACGCGCCGATAAGATTGTGGTAGCTGTTGTGTGTCGGCTGAGGGTACACCGGGTGGAGATGTAGATATGATTTTGTATTTAATCGTTTCTGATTTATATGCTTTTTTCACGACTAATGAAAAAGCAATATTTTTTTTTCTCTCGGGTTGTCTGGGAGAGATCGCTTATAGCGATAAGACCGCCTTCTGTACATTTTAAGTTACATTTTTTTTGTCTCTTGTAATTGTAGATTTTATGGTGTACAATGATGTATTTTTCGTTTCATTCATTCATTCATTCACAATAATAATTTTTATTTGTTTCAAAAGAGTTCACTAAAGCATTAAATTATATAGATACTTTCAAGACTCCTGGATATATTGTATAATCTTATCAGCCAGTTAAAATGATAGTTTACAAAGGGTTTGAATATGCTAGCAACTCCTTCAATTGACCCTTAAAGATTTATTTATTTATTTATTTAAACAAAGGCTTACCAACTAGATACATAATTTCACACATACATTTACATAAATACTTAAATACATAAGGTATTTAAGTTATAGGTAGGCTAAGCTTTACCAGTATTTAAAATAAAAATAAAATTTTAACATAAAAGAACGAATATTGAAAAAAAGAAAAGATGAAGACCTGATTATAATTTACCTTCATTAATATATTTTATACATAAACAAATATTCAAGATTTAATAAATGACAATCGTCTTTGTTCAATTATGTTAAGGTCTCACAGCACCACTGCCATTATAACCGTGAACGATATCCACTCTTACGACATCTGATAACGAATCGCCTCTAGATATTACGCGTCCAGTGTGTTACCACCTTAACGGCCTTACCGTTGGTCTAATATTTGTGCACATTTGCAGGGACTTGGGATATGATCAGAGGGAAAGTGGAGGCCTTCACTGGGCGGAGTAAGTCGAAAGATAAGCAGAATAAGGTGGGTTGTGGTGTGATGATAGATTTTAGTAAACTTGTAGACGTTTCAGTTAAATTAAATAATTATCGATAGTGTCTCTTTTGAGTCATTTATGAAATAGTGTTGAATAATTGGTACGTAATTAAACGCGTGCTCTTTACTATTTGTTTAAGCAATTGTATTTTTTTTGTTTGTCAGTTCAGGATCTTCTAAATAACTAAGTTTACTTTGCAGCAGGTACCGGAATCTGACGCTATCGCCGAGTTGGATTCTGTTATTGACAGCTATCATGGCAAAACAAGTAAGTAAATTTATGATAATTTGAACTGAGAAACTGTCGAGCAAAGTATTTTACTTTAAATTAATTTTTTCTTGCAGTCAAAGAAAGCAGTAGCGTTTTAAAGCGCTCCCGAAGAAAAAATAAAGAATCACAAAATGACGCCAAAAATGGCGGCACCTGGCCTAAAGCAAGGGCAAATTTTATTTTGGAAGAAAATGCCACCGGTACAATAGTACAACCTCGGTCTAGAAAAGAGAGGCCACATCTGTCTATCCTGCTCAGTCCACCGACCAAGCTACCGCCTGAACCGCAGAGGTCAAACACAAATCGTAATTCGAATCCCATACCGCTGGGACACATGCCTTTAACACAATCGACGGCGCCGGCGCGGCATTCTGTTTACAAGTCAATAGAATCGAGCCCGGCTATTGAACATTTTCCCAAACCAGCACCTCTAGCTATACACAACCCTTTCGCGTCACCAAACAACATGAACTTCGAAAAAAGTAGAACCTTGGAGAAGGAAAGAGACAAAATATCGATAAGCGATTATGAGCATGACGTCACACCGAACAGACTCAGCTTGGTTCTCAATCCATCGGATGATTCTTTGGATTACCAACCCGCTACGAGAAACAGAACAAAAAGCCCTCATTCATTAGATTTCATGGTCAATAAGGGTCCGAGTTCACTCGACTTTGTCACGCGAAAATCGCCCAGCTCTTTGGATCACACAATCAAAAATCACACGGGGAAAGATATTCTGGATCAGTATTACTCGTCAAAAAAGTCCTCATCACCCAAAACGGTGAACAAGTACCCCTCTGACAGCGATAGTTTCGGTCCTGATAGTTTGAATAGCAATGCAAACTTTCCCATGACAGGGACTTTACCTTCACAAGCTAGATTACAATCGCAATACTACAGAGGGCCGTTCACGAATTCTAACCCACACACATCCAGCAGATACACACATCTATCCAGCCCCACGAATATTCCCCAAAGCCAATCGGGAGAAAGTATAGGGACTAGTTATGATATGCACTCTTTTACATCACACACGCACAATATGTCGGACTTACAGCCCGTACCTAGAGTGAACCGGGAGTACCACCACACATACGAGGGTGGAACGTTTCCTAGAAAGAAAGAAAATCAAAGGTTTCGAATACCATCCAACCCCAGTGTGACTTCTAAGAATTCTGCTGGGAAATTAAGTACAGGCTCCATAGAAAGAAGTTCAGAAAGAAATTCTCCTATGCCGAAATTTCACGTGGAAGTTTTAAGCCCTGGACATGGCGTTAAACAATTAGCTCATAAGGGTTTAAGAAACTCGATGCCTGAATACTGCGGTCTAGGCTGGAACAAGCCTTTACCGGGAGAGCTTCGGAGGGTGCATATCGATAAGAGTCAGCAACCTCTGGGCATACAAATTTATTGTCCACCGAGTAGCGGTGGTGTGTTCGTTTCTACTGTTAACGAGAATTCACTGGCCAGCCAAGTGGGTTTACAAGTTGGTGATCAATTACTCGAAGTATGCGGGATAAATATGCGCTCTGCGACTTATTCTCTGGCAGCAAGTGTTTTGAGACAAATCGGTAACTCGATAACGATGCTTGTTCAGTACAGTCCTGAGAAGTACAAGGATGAAATGGAAGTGCCAGGGAGCTCGTCTTCTGGAGAAAGTTCTCATGATGAGGAGGTGTCTCTCTCAGGGTCTCCCACACCTAGAAATTCTCCAGGCCCCCAGCAATCTCTGCGAATGGATGTTCCGTCAACGGACGCTTCGACGTTAAGGCAGTCGCAAGGCAAAGATCTGCCTAGGTTTCTGCTGATAGAAATGCGCAATTGTTCAGATTTAGGTATAAGCTTAGTGGGGGGTAATGCGGTGGGGATATTCGTACACAGTGTTCAGATAGACTCTCCGGCGTACATAGCAGGGCTGCGGACGGGAGACCAGATTCTAGAGTACAATAATGTCGACTTAAGGCGCGCCACGGCTGAGCAGGCCGCTTTGGAGCTAGCAAAGCCCGCTGATAAGGTAAATATATTATACACAGTAAAATTTTGTTTGATATAACAAAAGTAAAATTTGTGTGGTTTATTTACAATAGCAAATTTTTTATGTAAAGCGTTTATAATCGCTTTATTGATAATATTATAAATCTAATAATATTGAAACGCATTTATACTTGCCATGAAGAACCTTGCATTAAAAATCCTGTGATTTCTAAACTATAAAAAAAAAAAACTTTTAGGTGAGCGTGCTAGTCCGCCACGATCTTCAGCAGTATCACGAGATAAAGGACAAACCGGGCGACGCGTTCTACATACGCGCGGGTTTCGACCGTTGCGCGAAAATCACCTCTATCGGTATGGACACGATAGACGAGTATTCCCTGTGGTTCCGCAAGGACGAAGTGCTCTTTGTGGATAACACCTTGTTCAACGGCGCTCCGGGACTGTGGCGGGCGTGGCAGTTGGACTGCAAGGGCGTGAAGCGACATTGGGGCACTATACCTAGTAAATTTAAGTGAGTATATTTTATCGTGTATTTTTTTGTCTATATGGTTTGGTGTCTAGTAAGTTTTTGTTTTTTTTTTACGTTTCCGTCTAATAATGAGAGGAAATAATATCTGAGAGAGACAGAGAAAGAGAAGGAGAGAGAGAATATTTAATAAACAAAATACGTATAAATAATTAACTTACTATAAATTAATAATTTACTTACAGAGTGGAAGAAATACTCCGACGGTCGATGGGCACACTGGACAATGACGCCCAACGAAGGGCTTCCAGCACGGCGCGAAGGTCGTTCTTTAGGCGGAAGAAGCACCGCGACAGCAAGGAGCTCGCCTCCTTCTCCAACACGGAGCTGGGCTGCTGGAGCGACTCCGGCACCCTGGCTGATGATGTACCGCCTCTGTCGTACCAGCGGGTCGAGAGGCTGCACTGTGAGTGATGCAAATGAATGTGTATACAATTTTTTTTTGTGAATTTGGAGCATATTGTTATTTCATATAAGTATATGCCGAGGGTCCATCGAATAATGTACACACATCGAGATAAATAGTTTACAACTTTATTATCGTCATTAAATTGAAAATATTATTACACTGATGAATTCATCACCAACTAATTTTTAATTGAATCTTTCTAAACGAGTCAACCATAATCATTATCGTCGTCGTATATACTGGACACATGCCTCTCAGGAGTGAGTCATAATTCACCTCGCTGGCTAAGTGCATGTTGGCACATGTCGCATATCGTCGAACATTTAATTCTTCGAAATGTCGACTTCCTCACGATATTACGTGATTATTACGTGAAATAATCGTTTCGAGCACTGGTGTTGTGAATAATGTACTGATAAATAGCGCTTCGTGTGGTTCCGAACACTTGACTATTAACATAACGACATATTATATGAATAACACATTATTTCTGCGTTCAGACGGCAGCCGCCGGCCAGTGGCGGTGCTGGGCCCGCTGCGCGAGTGCGTGGCCGGCAAGCTGGTGACGGACTGGCCGCACGTGTTCGTGCGCCTGCGCCCCGACCCGCGCGCGCTGCGCGACCGCGCCGACAAGGTGCACACCAATATACATACGCACATATATCACTAGCACGCCCACACGGGTGGATGCATAACACACTACACATACATACCAATAAACAGATGTACAATGGCACAGTCGAACACATATACTCACCGCAAAAGACACATGCGCATAACAATCATCACGCGCACGCATTTTTATATGCGCATACTCAAACAGAAGATTCTAAAAAGCGACAACTCTCGCCCGCAGTTTAATTTTACCTTCTATAATTTAAAAAATAACATAAAAGTTTTAATGTTTATCGCTATCGAAACGTTGTACAATATCTCAAAACACAGAATCGTAACTGTGCAAGTAAAATTACCCGAAACAAAGAACAGTACCATATTTTAAACGAAAATAAATTATCTAATTTCCAGGGCATCCACTGCATAATAGACGTGAGCGTGCCCATAATAGAGAAGCTGCACAAGCACCAGATATACCCTATCGTCCTGTTCATAAAGTTCAAATCGTTCAAGCAAATAAAAGAAGTGAAGGACACCCGCTACCCCGCGGACAAGCTCTCCGCCAAGGCCGCTAAGGAAATGTACGAGCACGGACTCAAAGTGGAGAATGAGTTTAGGAATTATATCTCAGGTTAGTTGGATGTTGGATGTTGGGTGAAAAATAAATATTAATTGAGCTACTTAGTCTCGATTTTCGTATTAGTGTATTATAATACACTAATACAAAAATCCCATGACCCAATCGTATACGATTAGGTTAGATGTGAGCGTGACTTTTGATCAATTAAAGTACAGAGATGAGAATTAATTTACTTTGTAATCAACTTGTGATGTTTATACGTATAAACGTACATAATTAATACAGATCTTGACTTATAAATCAGGTTGATTAAGTAGATATTATATAATAGTTAATTTATTTACTGCAATATCAATATAGTGACATTCATAAAATTACACATTTTAAGAATCAAACAGTACACTTGCGAAAAATTACTTATGAACGTATTCGTTATCACAGCGGAGATCCCGGCGGGCGTGAACATAGCGTACATGTGCACGCAAATTAAGGAGGCAGTCGAGGAGGAGCAGAATAAGACGCTGTGGGTGCCCTCCGCGCAGGCCTGACCCCTGCCCCCCACTCCGCACAAGTCCGTCACCTTCTGCACGCACTACAAGCACGAGCACGACAAACGGGACAAACGGGACAAGCGTGACAAGCGTGACAGACGCGACTCCCTCGAACACGACGTCACGTACCACTCCGATCCGGGACAGGAAAAGCCGGAGACCACCAAGAAGAGAGAGCCACAAACGGACACCGATGACGTCAGATACTACTCGGAACCGGACTGCAAATACTTCGAAATCGACTACGAATTCCTAAAGGAGTTGCGACAGATAGCTAGAAACAATTGCCCGAAGTGTCGCAAGAGGAGAACGAAGAAGGACAGCGGGAGGCACAGGGAGAAGAGACAGAAGGAGAGGCGGAGGGAGACCTACGTGCTGTGCAACGGCAGGTATCACAGCGACAGAGAGCACTGCAGGTGTTGCTGCAAGATATGCAACAGATCGACGGACACACTAGACTCAATAGAAGACGAATATTCGTTAGTATCGAAAAGCTACAGTTTCCCGTCGAGCTCGCGGTTGCGGGTCAAGGAGAGGAAGAATTCGATACAGTCGAACAAATCGGTGTCCTTCTTGGAATCGAGCAACGAGAGCTCGCTGAAGGACGAGCCCAATTACACGGCGAAGAGTTTCACGAACGACTTGAAGAAATTCCTCCTGAAACCGTCGTCGCCGCGGCTGAGTCTGCGGGAGAAGTTCATGATCAGCTTCAAGCAAGAGCTAGAGGCGACCAAGCGGTCGCCCAAGTTGAAAGCTATTAAGGGCCTCTGGAAGTCTTATTGAGTTTTTGGACAAGTTTTTTTCGGACACAATGAAGGATGATTCGTTTTGTTTTTGCGAGGGTTAAATTGAGTATAAAGAGAAGAGGAATAGAATTTCAATTATGAAAAAAATTATAAGACAGTTATGTCAAAAGGGTTAAAGGGTTAAGGGTAAAGTTTTGGGCATGTGTAAGAGAATGAATATTAGGGGAGGGTTTTAGAAGGAAATTTATTATCTATAAATAAAACGAATCATTTTTTAATTGTACTTATTTACATAACAGTGAGCGTATCGTGATTTTGTGTGTTACGTATTAGAAACGATGTACGCCTAATGGGTTCTTCTTTTTTATACTAAATGATACAAAATTGCGGTACACTACACTAATTATAAATTTCCATATACAATTGTCCATCAAGTGACATTTTGGTGGTTCTAACATTGTGATTATTTATTCTATTTAATTATTTAAATACTATTTTTATCTTTTTATATTTCCGTGAAAGTCAGGTCGAATGTTAAAACAAACATCGCTTTCTTAAATGATTTATAGTATTTTTCATGTGTTTAAAATCTCTGGATTTTTTATGACTGTAATATTGAAGTGGATAGTTAAATTTTTTATCTATAGCAGTAGTCATTTAGATTTATGGTGATATTATAATGATTTTCACTATTATATCAATAATTCTTTGAATAATTGTGGAAATAGGTCGAAATATACTTTTTTTTTCATAATTTGACCTGACTCACACTATCCTTTATTCTTGGTGCTTAATTATGTTGTGTATTTTTGTATAATTTATATTACAATAATTGTACAAAGGTGTTCATGTTGGTCTAAATGTATGATAGCAACGTAGGTGCTCGTCTGTATATACCCGTCCTTGTTTCGTTTATGTTTTGTCTCTTTCTATTTATAAATGGTTTTATTCGCTGTTACGGTCAGTTCAGTTTTACTGCAAGGCCTTTTACTGCAAATTATTTTATGTATAGATAAGAAAAAACGATACAAATTGACGGACAAGAGGTCTATTATAATTGTAGCAATGTTCTTTTTTTGTGGGCTATAGTGATATTGAACTGACATTAATATGCGATTTTTAAAGCGTCCTTGCTATCTATCTCTGAAAGAGAAAGGACACAAAAGAGAGGACACTAATTATTCGTCGGAGATTCATTATTTGCGATTTTGGTATTTCCGATAAATATTAAAGAATTTTGTTATTTTAAGGAGATGGTGGAATACATTAATGTGCGAAATTTTGCAATTTTAGATACATACTAATTATTTACAGTAACTTATCTTAATTGTAAGAGAGAGTGACGTCACATACTTTCAGCGTTTTCCTTATAGATGGTTAAATTTAGATCTAAATGCGATATAAATACAAGTGTAGAAATATAATGCGCAGTAAGAATATTCGCTGTTGGTTTTAGTAAAACACTAATCGCATTGGTGAGGGCAACATAAAGACAGTAATATTCCAGTTTGATATTTCTATAAACTGCGTAATTCGTGTTATCTAGGCAATTTCGCCTTGATCTGCCGTCTCCTCGTAATCTAAAACTATTTACTCGAGTAGCGTTTTAACGTTAGTCTAGATTCGTGGTAGTCATCTAGGGATCAATAGGGGCAACTTTTGTTGTCTATCTAGCTGTCTGTATACTTCTTTAAGTAGTCGCTCAGTAGAATGGCCTTGGGAAGTTAGGTTTTGCATTTTAACTTTGGATTTAAGGGCGGGAATGGGAAATGTGATGTGACAATTATAATATGCATTTATGAGAACAGATTTTGCCTAATATCTTAAAAAAAAGGTTGTTAGAAAATTATTTAAAAATATGTCTTTTTTGGGTGACAGAAAACCCATATGTGTGGGGTATCATATATCACACTTTATTCCAAGTTTGGGAGATATAGGCATTATAATGTGGTCTGGCAAATTATTACTAAGAGATTTATTGTCTTCATGGAAGGACAGTAAACATAACGTTCCATCTTTGGAAGTTTCTGGAATTTCCTTGTTTTAGTAAGGGATCAGTTAAAATGCAAAATCCACTCAAAAATATATTCGTTAGTCATTTGACGATATACATAAATAAAAATTTACACGTAGTGTTAGAATTAGATACATTTGCAATAAGCACGTTTGAGAGATTTTATTAGATGGTCGGAACATATCTGATTTTATTCGTAAGAGCAATGTTTTTCTCTTTCCTTAGGCAGGGTTGTTGGTTAGGTTTGCTGTTTATGTCATATCTATAGCTATCGCAGGGGTTGTGACGTCTTAAAGCAGTATTAATTCCAGTGCGAGATGTAATGGCGCTAGATGTATAGCTTATATGTATAGCTCTCTTTTCCACACTGGGATAAGTACTGCTTTTAGACGTCACGGTATACCTCTGCTACTATAAATTCACGAAACTTAATGAAATTCACATGTATGTAGAAATGTATAGATCGTGCCAAACACGTTCTATAGATATAAACACACCTTAGAACGTTCAAAAGTTAGTAGAAATAAGTTCCTATAATATTTGCCGTTATGCACTTGAGCACTATATTCTGCACAGAGTACATCTACTATATAAAAATAAGTCGGCTTTTCCTTCCTGACGCTATAACTCCAGAACGCACGAGCCGATTTCCACGGTTTTGCATTTGTTGGAAAGGTCTCGGGCTCCGTAAGGTTTATAGCATAGAAAATTTAGGAAAAAATTCAACGGAAAAGCGGGAAAATCATTTTTCACATACAACCATCTGGTGGCGAAACGGAGTTCGCCGGGTTTGCTAGTATTTTATAATTATAATAAATAAGCGATTGCCGTAGGTACTAACAACTTTTCCATTAATTTTTGATATAGTCTCAAACTGCAGTTTTTTGTTAAATATTATAATTGGTCCCAGTTTTTATAATAAATCTGAATTATTGTACAAACTTGATACAATATACTTTTGTTTTTTTTATATATTCATAATAAATTCACACCAATAACGGTAAAAAAATGCAGTTTTTGACTATGCTGGTATTTAAGCCGGTCTGTCTGTCGGTGCCTATAATAGCAATTAGCTACAAAGTATTTATCTAACGTTACGATTCCTACATCTTCGCCTTAAATTATTTATATTTTTCCGTAACAATTTAAACAATTCAACTACAAATTCAATGGACCACATACTTTGCCGTGCTGTAGATTTTCGTATCATTTCAAAGTATATTTACATGATACATAATTTTCATTGTGTTAAACTCGCATAGATTTATATTTTTCTGGACATATTTTGATAATAGCAATAAACAAGTGCTCTTTAACCAACGAAAATAATAGAAATACAAATATATTTTAATATCATTCACTAAGGTTGTTTCGTCAGAGTGCATATTTATGTGTAAGCTTTAGTTGTCGGTCGTTGTACCGTGATTTTGTCATATTTTAATGAAGATATACTGCGGTTGTTTTTGACTATCAATCTAGACCAAGACGTATTAACAAGTGTGTAGGGGCGAAAATTGGTTGTACCGTAATAAGATGATATCATGTTACAATATTACACAATTTGTTTTAACTTTTACAGCTGCCAAATTGTAATAAAAAATATGGACTTTATTTTAACATCCTTATATATGGTCCGTTTAGTCTGACAATATTGGACATAGGTAGTAGACCGTAGAAATTAAATGTCATCACAGTATTTCAATGGATAAGAACACAAATAGGACCCACCTTATCATGTGTTTTAAGCGTTGGTATGTTATTGTTTTCTTATACAAAATGCGGCTGGAAATGATCATTTGGGGTTTTCGCTAGTTTCTCCCACGTGTGCTACAAAGCAGTATCGACAGCAACTGTCGTGCAGACAATTGAAATACTCACGATCTCAATGATAACATGTGATGAGGCTAATGGATTATATTGAGCACAGTTAGTTAAGTTTTTGTACAGTTTTAAGTGTTTATTTCACGTTTCCGCTTGTCGCATACGAATCAGCTTGGTGCAGTTTTTATGTTTACGGTGCATAGATGGCGCCAGCGAGCCAAAAGTGCAATAGTTCAGTGTTGCCAGTGATGTCTTCGCATCTGGTTGAACATGGAACGGTGCTTCGTCGCAGATTACATTGCTTGATCATTTCGCAGGGTGTAATAACTGGCAACACAATCTCATATTTTTTTTATAATAGTTACCATAGAACATTTTATTTTACTGGATGCACAAAAGCAGTTCAATTTACAATAGATTAGATTTTTACATCAAGATTTTTTTAGTTTTTAAGATAATATTAATTTGATCTGATAAGTTATTGCCATCTCTTATCGCTGATAAGGCCTGAAGATTTTTATTTGATGTTCCCCTTCAAATTGCTTAATTATTTATGTTTTGTATATAATATTATATAATTTTATTGAACTCTGTACATGCGATATGATTTATAAAGTATTTAATTAAAATATTTAAAATTCTCTTAAGTTTGTGGGCTTAGTGTCCCATTTACATTTGATATGCCCAATGTGTATTTTAAAATTGACAATAATCAGTATTTAATTATACAATGTATGTAATATAGTTCTATAAATTGTTTTGGAGATATATTTATATGTTAATATTTGATAATTATTTCTGTATTTTGTAATGGTATTATTTTTATTGTAGATTCTGTCTACTCCCTACTCCTAAGTATGGTGTATATTTCTGAACGGCCGTAAATGTTGGTCTAATAACATATTGTTTATGAAGATGTTTCAACGAATTGTTTTAATATAGAATGAAGCAATAAATTAATATACGAAATAAATTTGCGTGTTTTATTTATGTCTCCTATTGTACCTTGTGGAAACACACCGGCGCTAGAGATTCACATATCTTTTAAATAATAATTGATAAAAAAATAAGTTCAAAAATCTGATTATTATATATTTTAGTTATCATCAAAGGTATCTAGTGCACCCTTCAGTTTTTTTCGGGTTTCACCTACTACCCTTAATTTAAATATTCCTTTATATAACGTATCTACTGGTTGCCTTCGACATAAGGTAACAAGGGTCGAGCTAAACATAAACAGCCGAGACCCAAATCAAAGACGCATGTCAAACATAAATGAATAGCGTGTCTTGATCCTGCGCACGCGACACGCGATCTGATTAGAGAAAGTTGTGTTTTAACTTATAATGTATTCATGAGTGTATTGAGAGTGAGCATTCAAGTTGACACGTATCCTTATTTTGATGTGTTAAGATACAACAAATAACATTTTATTATGAAAAAAATCCCAATTTATATAATCAAACACACTTTCGCATTAATATCGATAGTATCAAGGAGTTTTTGTCTAGCCAACTACAGACTACTGAGAACTGTTTACGATGTCTTCTGACACACAATCACTTATCTAATAATAATAAAAGTCACTGCTTCATAAGGAATTAGTGGGATAAGATGTGATGGTAAGCGATCACCACTACATATGAACATGTGCAAAGAAAGTGTCTCTGTGAATGCGCTTTCAAGGGGAAAGGGATAAAGGGATCAACGACTGGAAACAAGAAAAGCACTGGGAAGGGTGAGGAAAAGGTAACGGATTTCCGGCTTCCGAGATGGGTCACTAACAAACGTACGAAACACAATAGCAAGCTACTATTTCACACCGGTTTCCTTGGAGGTGTGGTACTTCCCCGATGCGAGCAGGTCCATTTCGCAGGTTTTATGGAACAAACTACAATTATAAATTAAATTTAGGTGAGTTACATAAGAAAAAATGTGAAGAGCTTCTTCTTTCCAGTCGTCCATCCTTTCCTTATCGTTTTTCCCCCAAAAGCAGTTAGCGTATTCGCAGAGGCACTAACTCTGTGAATGTTCATGGGCGGTGGTGATCGCTTATCATTAGAACTACAGCTCAGTTGCCCGCTTACGCATTAAAAAAGTAATGGTGTAATTTGACAGAGAAAATTATCAAAGATAATTGTCAAATAATATCAAAGAGAAATATATTATATTTAAGATTGCAAATCGCATCAATTATTTCGAATGAGTATAACATAACCAATGGCTCAAATTAACGGCAGATGTTGCCTCGGGGCAATAATGAGGGTCAATTATAATCTTTTTTGGGACTGTGTTGAGTTTCTTTACAACGATTAAAAGATATTAAAGTACTGAGGGTCTTTAAGTTAACTGGGCTTGTTACTCGTATATTGACTATTGTTTTTAATTCCAAATTGAGCAGTTTACATAGATGTCTGGTGTAGGTACAGATTTGGAACTAGTTTTGCCTGTAGACAGAACCATGTAAAAAAGCTATCGTTTCTATAAATTCGTGTTAATCGGATGTGCAGTTTAGTTTAGTATATATAAGGATATAGAGTAGTGTTATAACAACCGCGATATACACTACCTAGCCAATAAAATAATAAATAATAAATAGTATAATTTTTAGTAGAATATAAGAGATAAGTAGGAAGCTTTTCTTTGATTGTGGAGGAACTAACCTACGACGCTCAGTTTATTACTAGTTCGGTCTATAGTCTTCACATAAAATCGAACCTGTTTCGAAACGAAATTAAGTTGTTATTATGAATTAAGCGCTGCATAATAAAATAACAAAATAAATATAATTACCTACCTAACCTATTTGCATTTTTTATTTTGTTTTGTGCTTCTTTATATTATTTTTTGTTCGTTAAATAAAAAATTAAAATATTAAAAACCTAACGGCGGTTCATATTTCACAAGTCTATATTCTAGCTAGATTTAGCTTTGCATGATCTGTTATTATGTAGCTATAATTTGAATAGTTGACAGATATAGTTATATGATATTTTTAAGAGTATAGTTAGTTGAGTTCTACGTATGGTTCAGATTGTTTATGAACCACTTCCAATCTTACACTTAAACCCTAAAAATAAAACCACAACAGAGTGAATTATGTTTTTTGCCACTCAATTTCGTAGTTTGTACTAATTCGCTTGCGGTAGTCGACGCAAACCTGTCGAGTCAGTATAGTGAAAGACGCCGCGCACACGCCGCCACTCGAAGCATGTTCCAAGAAATTACGCGGGAAAATGTGACATTTATTTTCTTTAATTCACCAAAGAGTATATAACAAATGAGTTTTAATATACTTAGAAAATTAATTTTAGTGCCAAAGAAATATACCTTTAATTCAATTATGAATCGACAAAAATGTATACGAAATTATTTCGATTAAAATGTTCAGTGATTTTGTTTGTGATGTTATTTTTATGTTTTTGTGATTGTGCCGCAAGTAATGGTCGAACTAAATTTAAGAGGAAAGTTGATAATTGGAGAGATGCCCATTCGAATAATTTGAAAATAAATGCTTCAGCGGTTGGGGAAAAGCGAGGATTTTTTGGACACGGTAAGTTTATAATCAACAAATTAATAAAAAACATTATTACTGGCAACACAGCACAAACATTAGAAATCTAACTGTACTGTACTAAAATAACTTGTCACTCATAATTTTCACCGGATCATTAAGCATGTTAATATATTAATATATGCGCGCAATGTTATACAAAATGTCTCAAAAATATTTCCATCTATTAGAAATATGACACTAATGTGGATAGAAGGTGCAATGTGCCTAACGTTTATTATCTATGGCAGCAAGGTCGTTAGGTTACCTTCATTAATTATGTAGACGTTAGAAGTTTAATTTGTGTTTTGTATCGATCTTTCTTCATTAAGAGTACTAACTGAGTAAGCGCACTAAAGTCTAGACTTGGATTAATGTTTTCAATTACACAAAAGCAATCAAATCAAAATAATAATTTTGTCCTCTAATCTCTAAATATAATTCACAATAAAAATGTTATTTTGCTTACCTCTCTATTCAAAGAATTATAATCAGTATGTTTTTGTCGATCTGTTTGAAGATTACGGATAAACCGGCTGGTCGTATTTTGAGCAGCATTCATCGTTAGGTACAACATAAGGATGATAGAGTACAGATAGAGCAACTATTGAACAACATTAAACAATATTTACGGACTTAACCCTAAACAGAGTCTTGTCTTGAAAAGATATTTAAAAAAGGGGTGTTTAGTTGCAACGGATTGATATAATTATATAGTTTTGTTGTAACAGAATTTTTGGAATGGCATAGGATTGGATTTGGAAGGAATTAATATAAAGTGGATTAAGTTGGTTAGTCTCTATCGATATTAACTCTTAACTGGCGTGGCTGAAAGTCAGCCAGTAGTACTTATTTTATAAAACCATAGAATATACAACAACATGTCAGAGATTTTCCTTTATTTTTTTCTTAATATTGACACGACGCAGAGTTAATTAAGATTTATCTTGACCTTTTGATAACAGCGAGCTTTCCTGACTTGTGAAATGTGATAAAATTCTATATATATTCCGATATTTATAGTATATGTATATACAAGATTTATTATGTTGTCTAATTTTGCAATACGAATGGATGTAGGCAGGTTTTTTTTTTCAAATTTCCAAAGTATTTATAAACTCCAAGACCATTAAATACTTGCTTTTCCTTTATTTTAATAACTAAGAAAGGCAATGAATCAAAGTTCATAAATAGTTTCATTGCATTATAAAATCGCAAAGTCCTGTTAAAGAAAGTAGACAGTCTGGATGACTAGTTGCATATTTATGGTCAGACAATAAGGTGGAGTACATACGAGCGGTTGTGAGACAGTTGCAAGCAAAGGCGTTTTATCGAGAAGTTTTATTAGTTGTGGTTTGTATGGTTATAACCATTATGAATGAATTGTATTTTTGTCGCTTTTGGTTGTCAAAATATTATTTTGAATCATTATTATATAAATTACTAACCTTCTTAGATAGCAACAGTTACATTTAACACTTGCGTTTTAAATATTTATATATTTAAACGATCTTAAGGTAAACTACAATTCTTCAATGAACTGTATTTTTTTTTTTATGTCATAGCGGGCAGCTGAGCTGGTGGTTCGCCTGATGGTAAGCGATCACCACCGCCCATAAACATTCGCAAAGGAAGTACCTCTGTGACTGCGCTGCCCGCTTTTATGGGGTAAGGGAAAAGGAAAGGATTAACGAATAGAAAGAAAGAATGGACTAGGACGGGTGAGGAAAAGAAAATGGGCCTCCGGCTCCCCCACTCACCGTACGAAACACAGTGGTATGCCACTATTTCACGCCGGTTTTCTGTGGGGGTGTGGTACTTCCCCGGTGCGAGCTGGCCCAATTCGTGCCGAAGCGTGCTCGACTCCCACAATGAATGTAGCAAAAAATTCTTCAAAGATTGTAACACATTATGAATAAAATAATAATAACGTAGCGTAGGGCGCCCTGTGACTCGGTGGAGTGATGACATACAAAAGGTAGCAGGCAAAAACTGGCAGCAAGAAACTTTTAATCGGGCCAAATGGCGTGCCATAGGAGAGGCCTACGTCCAGCAGTGGACATACAAAGGCTGAGAAGAAGAATAAAATGTTTATGATATGTATACATAGTATTAATAACAGCATTTCTAAAATACATATTAAATTAAACGTCGAAATAAATCACGTTCATGGTAAAAGCGCTTAAATATCAGTTGATGAGCAGGTTCAACCGTGTCGCATAATGTTCCTATTTCACTGTCACCTTAATCCATAATAATGACTGCAGAATTTATAGTATTTCAATTAATATACCTAGGTCAAGAAATAGATACATTAATTAGCAGTGAGGATTTTTCACTAAACATATTACTTACTTTCTTTCTTTACTAAGATCCCCGAGGTAGGAATAGAAGTGAATTTGTTTAGGGTCCTTTGATGGTAATTTTTTTTTTTCAGTCAGTCAGACGGTATCAGCCCAAACCTGAAACAACATTATTAGTAAGAAAAAGGTGATAAAACATTTTTGGCTTTAATCATTTTTACAATTCATGTCATTTTGTATTAAAATATATAATTATGCCTACATTGCCAACTTATCTTTGAAATCGCGAAAAATTTACGTCAAGACGTTGAATTATCAATTTCAAGTGCTCTGTTTTTTATTCCTATCTTTCTAACTTTTAATTGTCAAATGTTGACTAATATGTTAATCTGAAGGATAAATGTTATTTAAAAATGTTACATTTAAGAAAGAAGTTGGTGGCACTGTTGATTGCATTTTTAAGTTTATTTTATTTAAGTGTATTTATTAGTTTTGTCTTTGCTGAATATTGTTAATAACAATTAATGGAATATTATGCTCAGGTAACTAATCATAACGTATGATCAATAAATGTTAGTAAATTTTTGCATAGAAAGAGTAATGATGAATTAAAAATCTATTACAGTTGTAAATGTATGAATAAAATAAATATTGTAACTTTGAAATAAAAGGAGAAAGAAACCCGCAATAACATAAATAATAAATTGAAGGTGCGTTGTACCGGTTGAATTGAATCTCGTTGTGGACGTGCCTGTAATTTATTGTAAAAAATGCACGTGAAATGTCCAACATTTTTCCCGCGCATTTGTTGTGACAGTGACAGTTGTGTTTTGTTTTTCAATAGTGGCTCGCATATATTGGCATTGGTTTTTATAGAATGATATTAGTTCTGCGGCAGCGTTAAAAAACGTAGTGGGCCATTTAGATCACAAGAAAATATTTTAATATTTATTGAATGTTCACATACCAAACATTTTATATTTATACAAAACATGTAATGAATAACGAAATATTCAAGCAATAAATGAACTTGAATTCCAATTTCATTGGTAGAATTTAAAACACGAATAATTAATTATTTTACCAATAAACTAAAAACCTTCAAATTGTCAGAACTAGACCAAATTTTAATCAAACCCCATAGCAGGCACCAGCTTTAAAACAAAAAATTAATCTCAAAAATCGATATCCAGTAAAAAGGTATGAGGTACCTAACATAAAAAATTGAGTCGAATTGATAACCTCCTCCTTTTTTGGAGTCGGTTGAAACAAAAACATACCTACAGGTAAATTCAGCAACATTGTACATTTGCGTACAGATGCCAAACCTGTAAAATGGAGGTCAGGAGGTCGGTTTATTTATGCAATTGTTTTTATTCTTACAAGGAGGTTCTGGTTTTTGTTGACGGCTAAATGCGTGGGAATATCACAGTTTGTTGAGTTTTATTGTGCACTTGCATTTTGATTTTATTATTATCGTTTGATCGTAATATAAATTGAGAAGTAATATGCTTTGAAACAGTTTATGACCAATTTTAAACGAGATAATAACATTGTTTACAATATTTGTTATGACAATAAGCGGTCTCTATATCACCCTAATATAATAAATGTGTTTGTTTGGATGTTTATCCGTCAATCACGCTGAAACTACTGAATGGATTTTTATGAAAACAAGGGAGATTTAATTAAATTTAAATAATCCCTTGGGATAAAACAGGAATCTTGATATCCGGGCGGAGCTGGGACGTTCGTCTAGCCATATTATATATAAGTCGGAATTACGATGTCTTGCAGATCTTTTGCATTTTTTCCATATCTGCGTACTTAGACATATAATCAAATTTTATTAATATTTTAAAATGCTACTTTATAATTTGTTGGTATAAAACAAGAACTGTATTAAAATTCTACAATAACTATAGGTATTTACGTCCGCGAAATAACACGCGTACTGTATCATTTTCTTTATATAGAGATTAAAATACTTTGAAATGCTCACATACAGTTTGCAACTTTCTACATGACGTCAAATCGCTAATATTCGTATCGCAAACACTATAAAACCCTTCGAGCAGAGATCACGATTTCTCCAGGACCTAGATTGTGTCTATGAACAATTTGCCATAAACTCAAACTTCGTGATACAAGTAATAATAGAATAGGTAGGTATAGTGTGGACGAGTGGCGTTTTGTTCGCTGTGTTGCTATATCTAATAGAAACAAA
>NC_052106.1:8104774-8134338 GCF_012273895.1 Zerene cesonia | reverse complement strand
ACTGATTTGTTCTTTGGCATGCACAAATGGCCGGTCGTGCTTTAATATTGAGTCACAAACAATGGAGGATTCGTTTGATTCCGACGAAGTATCATGCGATACATCGCTATTGGCGTAATTTACTTGCACCCAAAATGAAGATAAAGAAGAAGCAGGAGATGAAAAATAAGAAGAACAACAAGAATTTTCCTAATCTTTGAAAATTTCCGTTATTTTGCAATAGTTTTACATTAAACAGGATCACAACTGACCCGTGGAGTAGGCCTACTGGGGAAACCACGTTAAAAAACGCGCTAAGTACAGTACCTCGTAGGTGGCGTGGAAACATGTGCATATTATGACGATAACAACTTTTATAACTTTTTGAATCGTTATATCTCAGAAACGGTGGCTCGTAAGAAAAATAGTATTGATACAATTTTTATAGATAATTTTATTATCTACAATTTTTGTCTGAGGTACTTTTATGACAAAACTTACCGTTTTGCTGAAAATCTCGAAAAACTCATTTTTTGGACCTTTGACCATGAATAATTTTTTTTCCTTACACGGGATTGATGGGGAACTTCTTGACATTGTTTATAATTATGTTTTGAACAATTTCATAGAAATTCAGCTTGTTGGGACTTTATGTAACTTCACTCTCATTTTTTGGTCTAAATTGACCTGACTAATGTTCCATTGTAATGAAGACTGATTGATGTTCATAATTCAGATTATTTCGTTACTAGGCAAGGCAGAGCAAATTTATTTTTATTAATACGTCAATGTCAAATTGCATTGATTTGTTGATTGAAAAGTTTTTGTTTAGATACACATTTTTTGTAAAATTTGAAATAAATCGTTAAATGTTTTATATTACGATTTATTTTTAATTCCGTATATTCACCTTCATAAATAGACTAGGTTCTATTACATTATTCGTATCATGAAACTTCCTCTTTCTACCTTTGTACCTACATGTTCACACCAGCCTGTGCATCTGAGCTTACCTGTTTATACATACTTACCTGTCCAACTCCTGACTTACCTGTCCACACCAGCTTGTACCTCTGAGCTTGGGCTCACTGAATTTTAGCCCCACTGAATTTTTCTTTTTTTTATGTTTTCACTTTTTTTTTAATCATTAGTTCCTTGTTTGTTTTTTATTGTTCTAAAATTCTAATTGTTTGATCGTCATTTATTTATTTCTAATTAACTAAATAAATTTTGATCCTCAATTTATCCCCTCTCACCATAAACTTTTTGTTTTATTATTAAAATAATTTTTTTCTTATTGATTATCGTTTGTTCGATCATTTTTAACGTTTGTTCGATCATAAATTGGCTTTTATTATTAATTATTCCATTTTTTTAATCAGAAAATTGTCATTGTCACTTGTGTTTTGGTTCTTTAGAAAAAGCTTTAGAATTCCACGTTGTTATTTATAATATTCCGTGTCACATTTGTAAGACTGGAAAACAAACATGCCGTGGCAGAACTTACTCAAACAGTATATAGGTTTTTTGTGATTATTGATAAAAGTCTATGGTGAGGGGGGCCAAATTTAGGATCAAATTTTTTTTTAATTAATTATATGTAAATAAATGATGAACAAACAATTTGAATGTTAGAACAATAAAAAACAAACAAGGAACCAATGATTAAAAAAAAAAGTGAAAAAAAAAAATTAAGTGGGGCAAATTCAGTGAGCACTGAGCTTACCTGTTTATATATACAAACTTAACTGTCGCTCGTCAAAAATGATCATATTGTTTTTTAAGATTTTGTAGACAACCAAAGTGAAAATAACTACGCTCTACGTAGGAATTGTTTTTTTTGTATGCTAACTCTTAAATATTTATTATCTGTGCCTGGAGTCATTATAAGCCCTTATATAGTTGGAAGCCTCTTGGCTGATAAGTTGGATACAATAAATCAAAAACAGTATTCGGAACCAATCTGAATTCAATAGCAGATGGATGTAATTTAGTTGTTATAATCATTATGATATATGCAGAGCATTATACGGAATTGATTTAAACATACATTCGGCTGGAGGCGGGAATGTGCATGCAGTGTTTAGTAGATATACGCAGGTATTCAGTGTGCAAGAAAGCTTTAAGAGTAAACGGACGCACAAATTCAGCTAGAAATATTTAATTTGAATATCACCATTTAACGTATAAATGAAATTTGACGTCGACTACTGGTATGATGCTGATTAAAACACCTTATATACGCATTGAAAACATTAATAATCTCACTACATTCAGTGGACGCCGCAGGGTGGTAGTTTGGAAAGACGCAAGAAGTCCTTCGCGATTTATATATATATATATATATAAATATATATATATATATATATATATATATATATATATATATATATATATATATATATATATATATATATATATATATATATATATATATATATATATATATATATATATATATATATATATATATATATATATATATATATATATATATATATATATATATATATATATATATATATATATATATAAAGAATAACAGATTAAGAAATATACATAGATTAAGAATAACAAATGAAAGATACGTTTTAACTTAATATTTTATAAAGTTTCGTAATCCGTATTTTTTTCTAAATTATATTTATTATGACCAATTTAATTCAATTATGCTCCATTTTTATAAATGTTTATACTATTTAATAATTTTTATGTGACGAAGGAAGTAACGTTCGTCATTTGATTGTAAGAGAGATCTTATCAATAAAAAAAAAAAGTTGTCACTTTGCGTAAATATATAAAAAATAGAGGTTTCTTTGTTTAATAATCGATAGGCAGACATTTGACCACAATCCCACCTGATGGGAAGCGAAGATGTGTTCTACCGTCAGACTGGCTTTATTGTTTATGACAATTTCAATAAAATACCATGATGACGTTAGATCGAAGGTAGCTGTGACCAATTCAATATGTATTCTTTGTTAAGTTAACATGCAATAGTCTTGCACGTTACACGTAAAAAATTGAAATCACTTTCGTTGTAGGAATTAATATAATTGAAGCGAACACGCAGGAATACTTCAAGTGTGACGGTAATTAGAATCTCGAGATTGAGATGATGTGCTCTTTGTTTAATTACCTCGTGTTGTGTTATATTAATTTGTTAATTACTCGAAATGTCATATGTGTATTCAAAGCTTTCAATCAAGTAAATAATTATAAACTAGCTTTCGCACGGGCTAAATACGAGAAGTACATGTTATTTGTTATGCATATTGACCTTTTTCTTGAATTATTCTATCTATAATAAAAACATCAAAATATATACATACAGACACGGGGAGCTTGCTTTATACTATGTAGTAAAGATTACTTGTCCGGATTATGTTAGAGTTGTTGGTTATTTTGCTTATATTTGAAGGCATAATATATTCTAGCTGTTGCCCGCAGTTTTTTCTGTGCGTTCCTAATAAATTTATCTCCTTGGGGGTGGATTTTATCAAAATAATTATAACATCTATCTGCATGCCAAATTTCAGTCCGATCCGCCCAGTGGTTCGGGCTGTGCGTTGATAGATCTCTATGTCAGTCAGTCAGTCACCTGTGAGTCTTATATACATAGATACGTTTTTATCAACGTTAATTTTCAGTATGTTTTCTTCAAATCTGGGTAAATTATAAATATAAATAATAATAAAAAAGCTGTAGTAAATTTAACAAATAAAAACTCAATGTTATTGGTCAGTTTTGTATCCGTTATACGAAATGGTTAGTTAGTTATGAATAACCGATACAACGTTATTTGTTTAATTGAATATTAAGTCGAACAACCTCTTCTTTGTCAGAAAAAAATTAATGAATATGTTAATAAGTATTAATCTTTTATATATACGCTTATAACACGCTTAATCTAGTTTTTTTTTGTGTATATTACTTATATTTTATATACATTAAAACAATGTAGTCTGGTAGCTCTGATTAATTCCAACTTAATCTAGATTTACTGGTCAGTCACGATTACAATCCAATTTAATTTATTTACGAACATAATTATCATCGTCACATTTTGAATATGGACAGAGGTATTTTAATATATGTACGTAAAATTTAATTGTAAAATGTAAAACTTATTGTATGTAAGAAATCTCAATACACGTTTGTTAAAATGTTTTTTTTAGCTTGTTTATCTTTGACTAAAAATTAATTGACGCAATAACGGGTTATGGTCCTTAAATCTTTGTTCAATTTGCCACAGATAACATATTACTATACAAGAATTTACCGAGTTATCCTATTTACCATAAAATAGCATTGAAAGGTGTAAATGCCTGTTTAAAAATGTAAATTCGTTTCAACCCGTCATAAATAATTTAAGCCATTGAATAAAAATAATTTAGGCACAGTGATTTTCACCGTTACAAGCGAAAACATCGAGAAAGCGAATTTATAGGTCAGAAAAGAGAAAAAAGCAACATTATTTATCGAAGATGGTCAAAGCATTGTCAAGTGCGACACCTCTTATATTTTTTATTGTGAGATAAACTTTCATATTTCCATATACGGTTTAAGGAAGTTTGGAAAAATGTAAGAATGTTTATTATAATTTATTTCAATGTATTGTAAACAGAGTTGCCACCCGTACTTTATAACAAACTAGCTGCGCCCCGCGATTTCACTCGCGTAAGTCCGAATCCCGTAGGAATATCGGGATAAAAAGTTGCCTATATGTTATTACAGCTATCCAGCTGTCTACGTAGCAAATTTCATTGCAATCGGTTCAGCAGTTTTTGCGTGAAAGAGCAACAAACACACACACATCCTTACAAACTTTCGCATTTATAATATTATAGTAGGATTATTGTATGTTATTTCAGGCAATTGTACTCAGGATTTTATGAGGACTATGAATACACGAAGTACTTTATTTACATGAAACAAAAATAAGAAGACTTCTTATAATTTTTTGATTTGTTTAAACAAAATTGATGTTTTAAAGTTATAATGTAATAAGGAAAATAAATTTTACTTTATTTTAATACTTTTTCTTTCGCACTTATTTAATCACCAATGGACTTTAATCGTCAAAAAAGGTGGCAACCCTAATAACAAATCAAAAGTTTATTTAAGTGTACAAGAATAGGTTTTTATTTTTTATTTTCCAAGTCTGTCCAGAGGCTTTAATTACTAATGTTATCGATTCAATAGTCACTTTCTATAGGTGATTCGAGTGCAGTAGTCTGACCTTGTCTATTTTAATGTGATCAACATCCGTTCACTGTTACTTTTGTGATGCATTTATTTATGAAGGTATAGATTTTCGTGTTATTTCGCGAAGGTTGTTATACAGGCCCTCTTTTTTAACCTATAATTATAGGTTTGATTTCCTATTAGTCTTTTGTTGGAAGAGCATGTTTTGCAACTATTGTCTCGGATTTTATTTTTCTAAGACTTAATAATCTAGGTTTATAAACACCTATTTAGTTTAGCAGATATTCAGATCAGTAATACATATTCAAACTTATATGTACCACGGGCAAAGTCGGGGCGGATCCCAAGTTTTGTGATGAAATTTATGTTTCGATGTCATTCTGTCGTTCACAATTGCTTTGATCGTGTTAAGATGAGCAGTTTATGTATTTCTTGCCTTATAAATTGTACATGCTTTACGAGTTGTTGACTAAATTACTTTATATTAAGAAACGAAAATAAAATAAACATTATTAAAATAATAATAACAATGTATATGAAATACCACAAGGGTATATTTAATTGTAAATTATTAACATAATTTTTTCTTGTGTTTAATTTTACGCGAGTGTCTAAATTGAGGATTTAAAGACTTAAATGGATTTTAAACGCTATTTATTCACTATATTATTAACCCGACGTTTCGAACACTTTACAGTCTCCCCGTGGACTGATAATTATGATATTAATAATATAATGAATAAATCGCGATTAAATCCGTCAAAAAGTCTTTAATTTCTAAATCGTTATAATTTTAGTGTTTTATTTAATTTATACAGTATATCGGTATTTGTTTCGATTGATGTTTAGTTATTATCCCAATAGCAATGGAACAAGTCGTCGAGTCCTTGAGCTGGTGGAGAAAGCCGAAACAGGTCTAAATTATTTAAGATATTTAGCACGTGACCGACTTAATTGGTGTATAACGATTCGATAGATAATTAATTATTAATCAATATCTATACTAAGATTATAAAGCGGAAAGATTTGTATATATGTAATGTTTTTACGCAAAAGCTAAAAAAAGCTTCACCGAGTGACACAGAGTAGCCATATATGTACCATGGGCGAACCCGGGGCGAACAGCTAGCATCTTGGTGGTATCCTACCGCATTTACATTTCTTTAGATATAATACAAATATGTTAAATTGTAACGTATTAACTGTCTAGAAAATATAACTTAAAAACACAATACAATATAATTACATAAATAACATATTTATATCTAAAAATACGCATACAATTTTATATTCTATTTAATTTTTATAGGTACTATAATAATTGAAATACCTATGTACAATGCCTATGTATTATCTTAATATAACTAGCCAGGGATACTTAAAACAACATCTGTGTCAATAGAACTACACTTTGACATATTTCAGTAACAGGATTAACAGTTTTGTCCATTATATAACCGGTCCTGCCAGCCAAGTTAACAACGGTAACGATATGTCGAGATTGACCTTCAAAATGGCGGAATTTGGCGGCAAATGTGTTGTTTGCGAAATTTTGGTCTATTTTAACGTATTAGTTTCACCTGTTTGTATGTAACTGCTGGTACCGAACCGGGTCATTTAGACTCGATTTTAAACCACTTTAAACTGACAGATTGATTGAAACTTTGTATGCTTTTCCAGGATCGGCAACAAAGCAATAATTTTATGAGTTATCTCATTATACAGATTAGGATCGCCAAAATATATTCTACATAAAAGCATTTGAGACAATTTACTTGTTTCTCAAATTCTCTCTCTTTAATTGATTTTTCAATTTATCTGCACTTGTGGATAACATCACTACTGCTTAAAACGGTGAAGGAAAACATTGTGAGGAAATCGGCATGTTCAAGAATCAAAAGTTCGACGACATGTGACATCTACCAACCCGCACTTGGCCAGCATGGTGAATTATGTCTAGAACCCTCATAGGCTGTGTCCCAGCAGTGGGATAATATATGGGCTGATGATAATGATGACTTGTTTCTATCATTAAATCGTGTTTTTTTACTCTATTTTTTATACTAGCGGTCTGCTGGTTCACTCGTGATACGTCTTCTCTCAAACTTTCCTTGTGCCATTTAAGAAAAAAAAAATACTTGACTTCTACGCTTAGCAACATTTGGCGAAACATTTTCATACAATAAACATAGAATAAGTAGTGTTAAAAATTATAAAACTCGTTAAACAATGGTAAAGGATTTTGAGTTCAGTCTAATAGTTTAGAGTTGGAGAATCAAGAGAGTGGCGGACTGTGAGCGGATCTATTTGCAAGGAAGTATGGCAGAAAGGGTTCTATTCTCTCGATCAAATATTTATCGCTTAGTTTCAACGACATGCTACAATAAAACCAATCGCATTTTTAAACATAATTACATATCTTATTAAAATCAAATTTACATACGTCGATGTCGTTGAATAACACACACATGTAACGTTTTTATAACAAAAAAATTACATGCATTGACAGTGTCCATTCTGTATTGATAGTACATTCATGAACATTAAATTTTAAATGATTACTTGATCGTGTATCGAAACCGGTTGTGAATTGTTAACGCGCCATAACTGAATTTATATTATTATATTTTTGATTATATTATACTTATTTTCATGAGTCTTTAATTATTTAGAAGCGTTTTCCCGAATCAAAATTGGCTACATATTAATCATATCATAGTTAAATTGCAAGCAGCATATTTTTGAGTAAAGTTTTACGCCTTGATTGCTGCACCGGTTTTAATGACATACTGTATATTTATGATTCAAAAGTCACGACATAGGCCTAAGATATTGTATGTATAAACTTAATAATATAAGAGCACATATTCTAATAATGCTAAAATGCATATATAATTTTTATGCATAAATTGGGTAAAAATGCCTAGGTTTAGTGAAAACAAATCTTTCTATGGGGCCCTGGGGAAGAGGCCAGGCTTAGGTTATGCTAGTCTCCCACCACATTAATCAACTACCGATTTAATTCTCTGGGGTACGTCGTGACTAACGCTATAACGGGGCCATGGATGTTAGACCTCACCAATCCCAAACAACATTTTCTAATACATCGTGCACAGAATGCCACAGTGTCAAATTAGAAGAGACACTTGTAACGGACTCAATAAGGGCTAAGTTAGTTCTCGATTGTTGGAATGGTACATTAACTGGAAGAAATTACATCACAGTGCACCGCGTCAGGCCGTTAAGCGAGATTCGTATGGACTATCCGTTCATACGGATTGTTAAGAATAATAAATTTAATATTTAAAACAACGTATAAGTACGGAAAGGAGTTAAATTGTTCTTGTCCTTTTCATTTACTCGATAGTTACATTTACAAAAAAAAAAAACGCAAATTGGCGCCAAAACTCCTTTTTTTAATCTGTACCAACGTTATCCAACAACCTTATCAATCGCCGCTTCAAATTTGCTCTGACTTTTTATAAACCATGCATAGATAAAAGTATTCGTCTGTAGTTACCAGTAAAGATGTTCTTCTAAATCCATTAGCGTCTCCATGTATCTAGTGTTAACCGGTACTTACTGTGCGATGGGCCGGCCAACCACCAAACCGGTCGACTTGCTCACCCCGTGGTATACTTTATACCTGTCTCCATCAACAGATATGGCTTAATCTGTCTCTGCTATAGACGATAGAAAGTCTGCACAGCCTATCTTTTGTTTACTGCGTTTATTCAAGCAAACGCTGAAAGTTCTGAAATCAAATGTGAGGATTAAAACATTCCCAAATCGATTGGGAAACTGCAGTATTAAAATAATGTACTTCTTTTTATTTATGTATTTGTCTTTCTATTATTTATATTTACTGTTATTTATTACTAAAAATAAGTCGATAACATCTAGAATAATGTTTCTAAAAGTAGGTATTATTCATTTCAATGCACTTCTATTAATTAAATGTCATGTGTTCATCATTATCAAACTCCTCCGAAATGGCTTGGCCGATGTGAAAGAAAATATGACGGGAAGCTTTATTACTGGGAATAGACGCAAACTATCCTAGCTCTAAGTGAAAAGTGTGTCTTGACAGGACATTTACATGGAAAGATTAAATAGGCGCTGCACTATAAATAATACGCTACTCATACTCATATATCTTATTCATGATGAATGACTCAAAAACACGTGCTTCATTGTAACAAGGACATATCAGGTCCATACCATAACTTTGTAGTTGCTTCAATACATGTTCCTAAAACATTAACACGCAGCAGAAGTTTTTCAACTAAAGTACTTGTAAAGAATACAAATTCCACGAGCTAGTCGCAGTAAAACTTTACTCCAATTATTTTCCGAACTCAAACTAAGAGTCATTAATATTAACATCTACTTTGCGAAGTGCTTTAACTTAATTGTAGTCTCGATTCGCTTAACATGGGACAGTACTTAAACTTTAGAAAAGAATAACACGGAATAATAAATTATAAAATGTTTGATTTATAAAATTCGAGTGAGGTTTATAGGTAGGTGAATCCATACTGTTATTACAATTTTTATTATAAATGCGAAAGTTTTCTTTACGTGATTTTAGAATATCAAATAGGCTGCTTTTTCCTACAGTGAAACATGTCATTCTTATAGGAATTTCTGTTGAGTGCAGGACAGAAAGCAAGTATATAAAATATTACATATTTGTGGTAGATAATATTGCCGATTGTTTTATTTTTTGGTCTTCCTCATTATGGAATAGTAAATGTCAATTTGTATAAATTCGATTAAATAATTATGTTCCGCTTTTAATAGCAATGTAGCTATTGTAATTTCATAAAGGCCAATTCTTATTCTTCAGCTTGTATCTTTTTAGAACCTATTTATAGCTGCATAAAGATCAAATTTTAGCACGCATTTAGCATTTAGGTCTATCATTCAACCATGAGATATTCGAGTATTAGTAACCACAAAGTCATCATGTCAAGTGCTTACTTTTCGTCGATTGGTAAGAGTAACGAACCATCGAAATTTCTAGAAATCACGCTTTCACAAGGATGATTCTTGAATTCAAATGCTTTATTACAGACAGCGTGTTCCCATTTTTAATGACATGACTAGCTGTATTCCGATATCATCTAGGTGAATAAACGAAGATTTAAAGTTTCAATTGAATGGACGAAGAAAGCCATTAAAAAGTTAATTATGATTAATTATATTTTTTACAATATGGCTGCTCCGCTTCCATGGTCATTACAATTAATATAATATGGATAAATATAATATCGTTTTATCTATAGGTACGCGAGTATGCATTGAAGAGTTAACTTAATTTAATTTAATCCCGCAACTCTCCAGGTTGCGAGGATGCTCATGGGTTGCGTCAATCGCCGCTTACCGGTGACGCGCCTGCTCGTTTGCCCGCTATTATATATAAAAAAAAAATTACTTAACTAAAGCTTCATGTTCCCACATATGCATTATTTGTCTAAAATCTAGTTTATGTATACTTTATACAATTTTATGGTAAATTTAATATCTATAGATACTGTGCAGGGAATGAGATCCCTAGGTAGATAGTTGTGATTTTTCTTATTGTACAATTAGTACAAATGACGTTAGATAATGATTAAAATCTATATCCACATACAAAAACAGCCTCGTTTATAATACACAAATAAAACTGAGGGACTGGTGAGTTGACTTGTATAAAACATTTTACATTATTAGTTACATAAAAACAACAACAATTAAAAATAAGATAGAAGAAAGTAATAAAAAATTTCATTACGCACATTAAAGAAAATCGGAGGTAGTTCACCTCAGTTAAAAAGCAATTCATACAATTACTGATAATGAAATAGTGAAGCCGAATAATAGAATTTGGAAATGCAAAAAGAAAAAAGCTAAATCCCACTTCAGTTCCACAGTGAAAGTGATTTGTATTGATTTCGTTCGTTTATCACTAGCCTAGCGTATTTGTTGTGTTTAGAGCTAAATTTTATTTGTATGATAGATTTAATCTCATCTCTGAAATAAGAAGATATTTACAGGTAAAAGATGAATCATTAAACGTCCCCACTTAATCTTTTTATTACATATTTGAATATAATCTAATGCTGGTTAACCACATTCTGTCGTCAAATCAAATGTAAAAAAAGGATCACTATCACATAATATAAAACGAAGTCGCTGTCTCTGTCCCTATGCCCCTATATATGCTTAAATCGTTAAATCCTTGTATTTCCAATTTTCCTGATATCCTGCATACTTATATAATAAATACGACAGTCTCTTTGTCTGTCAGGACTAATCATAACAATGAGTTAGATGTTTTGAATGAAAATAGTAGAGGACCCAGGATGAAACTTAAGCTTTTTTTTTTTTTTATGTCACAATCGGCAGTGGAGCTGGTGGGACGCCTGATGGTAAGCGCTACCACCGCCCATGAACATTTGTAGAGGCGTAAAGTCGATTACAGACCTTACGCCTCTACAAATGAATTGCCGACTTTAAATTGGGAAGGGATTAAGAAAGGATTGGCGAGAGGAATAAAGGAAAGGACTGGGAAGGGGAAGGAAAAGGATATGGGCCTCCGGTTTCCTACTCACCGAACGAAACACAGCAGAATGCTATTTCACGCCGGTCTTCTGTGGGTGTGTGGTACTTCCCCTGTGCGAGCTGGCTCAATTCGTGCCGAAGCGTGCTCGACTACCACGTACAAAAAATAATATTTTTTTCAACATTCAACTCTTAAGAGCGTCGAAATTGGAGAAATAGGGGTATAGCTAGTAAATAGATAAAACAACATATGTGTAAATGGAAAATTTTTTAGAATTGTTGAATTTTAATCAAACTTTGATAGAAAGAAGTCTCATTTATTTGTAAAAAGCTAGCAGCATAAGCCAAAAGAGCCTCGATTTAATACCAATACAGTATTAAGTGAACGACAGTAAACAATTTTATTTCAAGTTGTTTGCGATACTTATACGAGCAATAGATGCGGCGTGTTTGATCGGTAAACACTGCTATTTGCAGAATTTTATATTAAATTGTCGATATTTGAAGTATCTAATAATAAATTGATATTTTGTTTAGTGTTTTCATAGTTTATATTGCTATTTAATAATATTTATATAAAAATTGTGGGGGTAGAAGATTTAATGAAGTATTTACGAAGTAAAGTAATTTTGGAGGCGGTAAAGGTTTTAGGTAAAAACGTATACCTAAATCACCTTCAAATTGTGAGAACTGGACCAAATTTTATAGGACCACATTGCAGGCACCAGCTCTCAAATACAAAAAGAATCATAAAATTCTGTCTAATTAAGAACCTCCTCCTTTTTTTGAAGTCGGTTGAAAAATTTAACCACATTGAAATTGTCAAAACAAGACCACATTCATATGGTATTTAATCCCATATCTTACCAGCTTTTGATACCAGCTTTTTACTTTTAATAACAAAATATCAACACAATTGGGTCTCGTAGTCGAAAATTCTGAAGTAATAAAGTAAAAAAACCTCCTCGGTTGGTAGGTACAAAATCAAAGGGTTTATCTAAATAAGAAACTTTCCTACAATTCCGCCTTATTATTTTTAATTGATAGATCATCCGTGATAACTCCGACTAGGTCAAAGGAACCAGTCGGTCGACATGCTTTCTTCAAGCGCATCTATGAGTCATGCGGTTTTTCCATCAATTGCTTCTCAGAAAATAGGGCTTTACGGTGATTTTACTTTGCTGTATAAAATATATATAATGTATATGTGTAATTATATAGTTGGAAACTAGCTCCAGATGTGCCTGGCATAAGCTGAACCAGATCTACGGATACTGTGTTATTGCAAGTCTTTATCTTTCATTCTTATATGTATTACCTATTTATTTTTTAGCCTATTTTCGTAAGTTTTTTGTTGAATAACGGGAAACAATTAAATTCGTATAGAATTACCCTTATTCTGCAGACAAAACTTGGGTGTTTTTTATCGAGTAGTGGGACAATGTAGGAATATAAATAAGGAGTAAATGAGATAGACTGCACACAATAAATTATGATTTCTTCACATTTGCTACGACTATGCGCCACATTGTCACCTCAAAAAAAAATTTTTCTTTCGTTCTATAATCTATGTTATGCTTTATGTTGGGCTACTTTTAACAAGATTTAATTGCTTGACATGTATTTTAGTATGTACTCATAAAGACTCGATTTTGGCCCGCATTAAACGGAGAGATTTCATTCAAACTTCGTACACGTAACAAACAAGAATGGGTAGCAATACAATGAAATAATTGTGTTTATTTTATCATCCTGAAGATCGCCATTACATTGTTAAAGCGTAATATTCTCCTTTTAAACGTATTTTATTATATAAATTCTTTATTATTTTGCCGGAGGCCTATTTCCTTCTCCTCGCCCTTCCCAGTCCATATCTTCTTTCCAGTCATCAATCCATTCCTTATCCTTTAAAAGCGGGCAGCGCATTCTCAGAGGTCCAAGCCTCTGTGTATGTTCATGGGCGGTGGTGATCGTTTATCATCAGGCGAACCACCAGCTCAGTTGCCGACTATGACATGAAAAAAAAAATTGTCTACGGATGGATAAAAAATAATAGACTACGATAATCAAGAAGACTTATTTTGCTTATTAATCTACTAACGATCTACAGATCACTTACGAGAAAAAAGTAATGTCTACTCACGTTCTTAATTAACTTTTTGTGTATTGTTTGCCGTGGCCGGTGGGCTATATTACATCTGGTAAATGTAATAACGAAATTGTATTAGGCTCTCTTCAAACACAAGGTTGGAAATAATCTTGATTTCAACCTACTTCGAAAAAAACAGTGCCTTAGCTTCTTTTTAGGTTTTTATGTGACATTAACGTGTAATGATTTTGAAGTAAAATTTGATTTCTTCGAAATTATTCAAATTGTAAGGTAGGTATATATTTATTGGATACTATACAAGTACGTTTATGATTGATAAAATTATGATCGGATTGTGATATGCCTTTTGTTTTAATGTAAATTTTAATGTGGAGAGGGAAGGTGCGACAGGTGTGTGCGGAGAAGGTGCGACACCTTCACAAAGATAGGTGAAAAATATTAGCATGTGTTTTGTACGTTGAGTAGGGGAACGAAAGGCCCGTTTGCTTTAACACAACATACCCAAATTTCTTAATACCGTCATCATTCGTTTCCTTATCCCTATCCCTGAAAAGCAAAAAACGCATTTCCAGAGACCCATCCTCTGTAAATGTTCATGGGCGGTGATCAAGAGTCGAATCAAGCGAATCACCAGCTTAGTTACCTGCTGTAACAGAAATAATTATTTTTTAACAAAAACGTAGAACCGTCAAATTGTGAGAAATATACCAAATTTAAATGGGCCCACAAGGCAGGCACAAGCTTTCAAATAAAAAAAGAATCGTAAAATCGATTCACCCAGTTAAAAGTTATGAGGTAACAGACACAACCTCATCCTTTTTTCAAGTTGGTTGAAAGAAAAACAGCTTTAAACGAATTTTGTGTCTTATCATTACTTTAATATATATAAATATGTTTACTTAAAGGTAAACATATTAATATTTACGCAAATTGTTATATCGCATTTTATTATCAGGCGAAACCATTTGGCGTTTCAAGTAAAATTCTGACACATTGTCATTGTATTCATTAATTATAATATAAATTCGAAAATAGGAAAGTCCACTTAAAATCTGATTCAGTATATAAAGGAACAAAATCATTCACTAAATCCTCTTTGAAGCATCTTACTTGATAAAAAAGATACTTTAAATGAACACAAAAACCAGATCCGTCTTAAATGAAGTACAAAAGAACTTTTTGTGAATTAACAACGCAAAAACTTTTAACTTTCGTTTACGATTAACTAGCTTTTGCCGGCGGCTTTGCACGCTTTATATTCGGAAAAGTTTAATAGATATTATTCATATAAACCTTTCTCTTGAATCACTCTATTAAAAAAAATCGTGAAAATCCGTTCTGTAATTTCTAAACATCATCTAAACATACATACAGACGCGGGTAGTGATATGATTATATAGCGAACTGAGAGAATATAAGTTGAAAGTTGAGAGAATGAGAGTTTGCTCTTTTTTTTGTACGCTTTTTTGTATATGTACGTGATCCCTGAGGCTACAATAGAGACTGTAAATATACTACGGGCAAAGCCGCGACTGAACGCTAGTCGTCTCAAGATTATGGGTGAAAAAACATTTTCATTACCTACGTTAGAAATTGTTTTTAAAAACAATTTTCAAGCCATGTAAATCTTTACCATTAATTTAAAAGAAATATACGTTATTAATTCTGCTACTTCACAAATTTATAAAGTCATATCATGTCATGTCTTTCTTATTAACTGGCCGCAAACAGGTTGTTTTCCGAAACATGACACACTAACTACAGTCTATGAAGCGCGTAAACGTGTTATATATATATATCATAAAAACTCATCAGATAGCGATCTGGTTTAATGTGGTTTAACTAGCTGATAAACCGGAATAAACTGGTTATTGGTGGGTGGATTACGGTCACGACGGCTAATCTGAATGGAGATTAACCAACATTGCAGACACTCTTGTTAGTTTTCGCGAATTATCACTGGTATTTGTGGGCATTCGTGGCATGTATGTGCATATGCAGATCTAACTTCCTTTTCGTATTTGTGGACAAGCAAATTGAAAGGATATTTATTTTCATATGAAAAATAACATCTAGTACCATATGTTTGCATCTATTAGGAGCTAAGGAAAAAGTTCTCTACCCCTCTCTATTGGAAAAAAACTTGAATGACCACAATTATTGATACAATTTTTATTTTTTAAGATGGAGCAAGCAGTTGGGCCACCTGATGTTTATGTTACAACACTATCTAATGATTTATATTTATCTGCCAGGAGTGTTCACGCTCGGCAAGGTGCTGAACTTCTTCCCAGTGGGAGGAGAGCGCGAGTGTGCCAGTACTCATCCAGTGGCGCGGTCTGGCATCTGTTTGAATCCTTACGACTGTCGCCAGCGGGACGGAGCCGCGGCCGGCGACTGCGCGCATGGGTTGGGCGTGTGCTGTGTTTGTGAGTGAATCCTTACTACTATTATGTACTATCACTGTCATTGTCACTGTCACTGTCTTTTTCACAACACTGTAACTCTCACTGTGACTTTCATTGTCATAGCACTGTGACTGTCACTGTCATAGCACTGTGACTGTCACTGTTACTTACGCTGTCACCGTTACTGCTAATTTTGTTGTCACTGACTTTCGTATTGCCATTCTGGAGCGTGTTAAACGTAGCTATAACTTTAAAAATATCTTAGATTCAAACCCTAATAATTGGTTTAAAAGCATTGAGCTATCTTTGCGTATAAGTACGTGCTAATTGATATAACTAATTTATTAAAACGTTACGTTAGATTTAGGAATACATGACCTATATGTGTACCTATATGGAAAGATATATATTTATTACCATAAGATAATTCTCCGAAAATTGGCGGTCGTAAAAGATAATAATATAATATACATTTAGAGAATGCGGACCTAACTCAAGTAAGGAACATAAAATTTATTTCTAGTGCATCAGTACAGCATATAGTCTAGTTTTAGGCGAGTTACTTCCGTGGACGATCATTGTGGATAAGATACCGCAAAGTTTTCCAATCTATAAACAATTCAAGTCGCGGGCAACACTGTGGGCTATGAAATTAGCGTGTAAAACTGCTTAGTAAAAAGCGATTATAAAAGAGTTTGTGTGATATTCAGTAATTTATAATCATCATGTTAAAAACTCACTGTATTTCATCTGCCCCATACCCCACTAGGGGACACGGGACTTCACTTTTTATGTTAAAAACACTATTAACACCTCGGTTATTCTTTAAGATTCTATGTATCTAAAGTAAATTATTTATGTAAATTTGTCTAGCAGTTCAGGAATTATACGTAATTATTAATGCGAGTTGTATTAGTATTAAAATAAAGTAAGTTGTAACTGGAATAGTGGATGCATGTCGCTCGTAAGTGTGATCGGAGAATTTTTTTCATTTCTGTCTTGTGCATTGCGACATTTTTTCAAATAATTTTGAGCTATCCGTTTCCTTTAATTCATAGAGGTGATTAAACAAAACAAAGGATAGCTTGTACATGGGAGCGTGTGGTGTTACAATTATACTCCTGGGTTGCTCCAACATATTCTTCTAATAGAATATCTTGGACTAAACCAGTCGTCAAATTACAATAGAACTTTACCTGAGGTAAACTCGTTTGATTGAACAATTCTCAATTTAACACTACTTAATCTGACTTGTGTCTCATTCATCTTCAAAGTATCATATACACATATATTATCATATGCATATATATTTCAGGTAGTTTCGTGGCTCATTCGCCAAGTGCTGCTGACACAATGGCCGGTTAGAATGAATGCGAATAAATTCAACCAGAATGGATAGTGAGCGAGCTGAGCGCTTTCCATCCTTTGTTTTCGATATCTGAGGTTAATTTACGATTCGCCTGTCTTTGTTTGTCGTGTTGATTATGATTTATTGCCTATTTCGCGACTGTTTACGATTCGTTAATAGTGTTGGGTTTCAACATCCGGTGCATTCAGTTAAAGATTGGTTTGGTTGGAGCCAATTACAAGTTGAAGGCATTAGATATTTTCGTAACAATTATCATCAAAAGTAGTCCAAACATTAAAACAAATCAACATATTTTTCATATTTTACATTAACCAATTGCGAATGGCACATAAATAGTATTTAAAATTTAATACGAAGTATTTTTGTATCATAGGACGCTTTGATATTATGTATTCGATTAAGCTAACATATAAATGAAACAAAACCAGAAAAAAGGTGATATACATAATTATAAGCAATGGTGGCTCAGTAGTGAGGACCTGGAAATTAAATTTTAAAGTTAGAAGTAAAAGATTGGGCGAACGCGCAAGAAATTAACTGTTTTTACGAATAATCTGGGTTTATCATCTTGCTTGGAACGATGGAGGAAAGATTGTGAGGAAACCGGCATGTTCAAGAATGAATAATTCGTTGGCCTGTGGCATCTGCCAATCCGCACTTGGACAGCGTGGTGGATAATGGTCTGTACTTCATAGGAGGCCTATGTCCCAGCAGTGGGAAAGAAAATGGGCTGATGTTACCAGCTAGGTGGATAATGGCCTTTATAGGAGGCCTGTGTCCCAGGAGTGAGAAAGAAAATGGGCTGATGTTAATGATAATATATAAATCAGAATCTGAAGACTCAGAATCTGCAAACTGCAGTTTAAATACAAAAACATAAAGTGCTTTTGAATCGCGATACAAACCTCTTAAATAACATTTTCAAGCCTTAAGTTAGCGAGGCAATAAATTAAATGAAAAACTTGGATTTGTTCCAATAACAACTATTTCTTAACTCTAGGCACTCAAATCAAATATCAACTTCAAAGGAAATATGTTTTTATATGAATTCATTTAAAGAATATTTAAAAGAAAAATTATTCATGTAAACATGTATACTGGCTTCGCTTGTGAGGTACTTTATTTTATATTATTCCAGACTATCATAATATCACATTTCATTAGGATCTGTCCAACTTTTATGCCGAGAAACCTTATAGACTGTTGTATGTAAGCTGTTTTAAATTTAAAGTCGTTTATCCTACTTTCTGTCCTATTATCATATTTTAAATGCGAAAGTATGTAAGGATGTGTGTGTGTTTGTTGCTCTTTCACGCAAAAACTACTGAACCGATTGCGATGAAATTTGGTACGTAGACATCTGGACAACTGGAATAACATATAGACAACTTTTTATCTCGATATTCCTACGGGATATGGACTTTCGCGGGTGAAACCGCCAGGCGCAGCTAGTTGATTATAATTTTGAATTATTCGGTATATCGGTATGTCGGTATGTGCTATAATTTTTTTTATCACATCACGATTTTTATATATATATATATATATTATTGAAGGCTTTTTACATGATTGAAATGTTTATGTTAGGAGTTATGTTTTATGTTTTCTATCTTATATAATACAAAGTAGTTTATTGGGAGGTAGTTATATGTATTACACTTATATGTAAAAGTGAAGTCCCGTGTCCCCTAGTAGGGTATGGGGCAGATGATATACATCCATTTCACTGATCTTTCTTTATGGACAAGTAGGTGATCAGCCTTCTTTGTATTGCCAGACCGAGACATTTTTTTTTGTGCGTCCCCACCGGGAATCGAACCCAGAACCATTGGTTCTACGCTCACGCGTTAACCACTGTACCAAGGAGGCGGTCACATTTGTATGTACTTTTATTAAATTGAATATTAAGAAAAATTATTGGTGCTATTAATCGTTTACCCATCCTTTCACTGACCACATGCGCGTCGCTTAACCGCGTCAATCAACATAACGCGAACGAGCAGTGCGTAACGGCATTCGCAATCAAGATGCGTTTGTGGCGCGAAAGCGAAATTCAATTACGCAGCTATTCGCGTAATATTATGTTGGTATTGATGGCATTTAACAGTAAATTAACTTTTTACCCGACTGCGAAACGAGGGAGGGTCAGTAAGTATATTAATGTGACTCACTCTGTTGCTACTGGGTCAATAATATGATGTCATACGTTTAGGCCTGATTTTACTCTGGCAGGTTAACCGACTTCCAAAAACGAAAAGAAGAAGGTTCTATGTTCGTTTGTATATATGTTTTTGTATTCGATAAATTATATTTTCGAATTGTGAACCGATTTTATAAATTTTTGTATCTGGTTCGAAAGAGTCCGGTAGTCCCATTATCATCATCGATAGTGTTTAACCACTGTTACTTATTTTATTTTGCACTACAAAGGTAAAAATAACATTTTTAACTAAAATTTAATCGGCTTCAAAACCACTCTAAAGTGAAAAATAAGACACTGACTTTAAATAGATGAGTGGGTAGCACTTATAGTAATTTTATTATTATTTTTCGCTTTTGAGTGATTTTGTTTTTTTCATTGTAAGGTGAATTAGGGGAGGGAGTCGACTTCTAAGCTATGTTTTATGAAAAATCGGTCACATATCACCGCCACAAAATGGCGGATTCATTGTAATTTCACAACTACCTCAAAATGGGTATAAAAATAAAGTTTTGAACTAGTAGAAAATACAAATCCAAAATCCGAAAATATGTCGGGGGATTTTTTAAATCAAAATTTTATTCGGTTTGAAGTCAGATTTCGTTGATGCTGTGGTGTCAACGTAAAATGATAAATTGCCTTTTACAGTTTGAAATTTTAAAGTGGCATATACTAAAAATTCATACAAAGTGCAGGTGTAATAGCTATCAGAATTGGGATATTGCGGTTTTTGTCAAATGCTCGTTGAAAATTGAATTCTAACATGTTACAACTGAAACAGTAATATTTAAATTTGAAAAAAAAAACCGGATTTTATCACATTGAAGGGAGGATCTTGCTTAATTTTTAGGCAACATAATATTTATAACTATGTTACAGCAACAGTTTAAATATATTAAGACCAGAGTAACAGGCTTAATAAAATAATTTTATGACTAATTCATTATCATTACAATTGCCACAAATATGGTTTCATTGTTCACCTAAAATTGAGCTTTATGTACGTTGTTAAATAGAAATGGAATGATAAAACAAACAATGACAATCAGTTTTCACAAAGATAAACGCAAATGGTTAGTTTCCTGTCGCAAATAATTGCGCAGTTACGTTTATTATTTGTATTTAGAAAGTTAATTACATACTGCCATCATGAAATGATTGTGATCTTACAGGAATAAGTTTACCAACGAATTCCTAGACGTAGAGAATCTAAATACACAGAGATTACTCCAATGTAGTGACATATACCACCTCCTTGTTACAGTGGTTAACACGTGAGCGTAGAACCGAAGGGTCCTGGGTTCGATTCCCGGTGGGGACGCCCAAAAAAAAAAGTCTCGGTCTGGAAGGACACAGGAGGCTGATCACCTACTTGTCCATAAAAAAAATCGATCAGTGAAACAGATGTATATCATCTGCCCCATAACCCAGTAGGGGACACGGGACTTCACTTTTTTAGTGACATTGTGGCTTTTCAACGGATGAAATTTTGTTTTTTTCGAAAGGTACTAAACGCTAAACTAGTAGAATACATGTGACAAATTAATATTACAAAATCCAAGATGGCCGCCAAAATAAAAGGCAATTTACATATTATTGGCATAGCCTTCTATGCTTGACAGAGCATTGTTTATTCAAACAACCTGGACTCGGGTTTAGAGCCCTTCGATTGTTTGTCTACGCATATCAACAAATGTTAAGCATGTACATATATACTTGGAGAGTTCATATGAAAATAATAAATACTAATATCAATAGTTTTACACTCAGGAGCAACTATTTCTAACTAGTTGAAACACATCTGCCTAGCAACTTTCTCAGAGGGAAACCGCAATTATAAATGTTTCTGGTTTTATTCAATAGACATCTACAATTTATAAAGTGTTTTAATATGACTTTATTTTTTTAACAAGAGACTTCATTTCTATACATACCGTAAATGTGAAATATGTTGTTTATGATAAAACGAATGTATTATTTCAGTAATTCATTCATAGGATTTATTCTAGAACATTAAAGAGATGTAAGGACAGACTTAATTTTATATTAGTTTAGATGTTACTGTAATCAAACTACGTTTTCATTACATTCTTTACATTAAATTTGGAAGTGAGTATTTGTATTGTAAAATATACAGCTATATAAATTTCTTTTAATGAATATTCCTTACATTCCAGTTGAAGTGACCTGCGGGGGGACGATCCAGAACAACCTCACTTACTTCATGTCTCCAGGGTTCCCTGAGCTCTGGATGGGAGACCAGGACTGCAGCATTCAGATCGAGAAGACGCACGCTGGCATCATGCAGTTGAAGATTGACTTTTTGCACTTTTCTATTGTAAGTCGTTGTTAAAAATTGCTGATAATATCTCAAATACCATTATTGACACGCTCTGAAGTAAATTTTCATTTTAACTAAAAGATACGCTAACATATATCTGGATGTTGAAAAGCAATAATCCTATTAATATTGTAATGCGAAAGTTTGTAAGGATGTGTGTGTGTTTGTTGCTCTTTCACGCAAAAACTATTGAACCGATTGCAATGAAATTTGGTACGTAGACAGCTGGACAATTGGAATAACATACAGCCAACTTTTAACCCGATATTCCTACTGGATTCGGAATTGCGCGGGTGAAGCGAGGCGCAGCTAGTATATTTAAAATCTGATCAGAATATGAATGACTGTCTTTATTTTTGATGAAATGGAGTTTCTAATTTAAAAATAAAAAAGTCAAAATACACTTGTAAAAACACCGGAGAAACACCAGTCGAATAACCGATAGCTTCAATTACAATTTGCATACTTTGTTAATTAAACCCTCTGTCATAGTCTGAGTCACTCACCACTGCGCCAACGGGATTTACATGTCAAGATTGTATTCAGAATATACGAGGCAATTTCAAATGTTTATGATTCGTTTCAAGCACTTTATTCGAGTGCTGACTTCACAAAGTTGGATAATTTTTTAACTTTCTAAGTAGGTACTTAAAAATTATTCCATATCTTTAAACCATTATGGAATGACTTAATTAGTAATCGCTTAGCAATAGATATCTTTGATGTTTTGTTATTGAGGAAAAACATCCTATTTATTTATTTCACTAATCCTCTATTTCTTCAAGAAATTTTTCCTCCAGAGCTTTTAATTAATTACACCAAAAATAAAAACAATTTTATACAGCGTCAAGAACGATTTAAAACTTAACTTCCTTCGTTGCTATATTAATTAAACTAAGATCTTCGTTTTTATTTTCAAGATATATAAAGTAATTTGTTAAAAGACTCCCTTAATTGTATCGTTGAATGTTTTTCATTATCTGTGACTTAAGAAATTGTCGGAATCTCAATACACGAGAAATGGTTTAAGAGATAAGTTTATTTTTAAACTATGATTGTTTTAGGGGAATAAAAAATCACCATTTGTAAATACTGTCGAAGGCTAGAGTCTTTTTTATCAATAGATATCGAATTTGAAATGAATCTTTTTGCAGATGTAGGGTTTCTGCCTGTGTATTGCCCGCTTTTGATGGGAATATGCTATATGAATAAACTAATGAACAGAAAAGTGTGATGGAGACGAGCCTACCCCACTTATCGTTCGAAACACAGCAGCATTTTAGTTCTAGTAGACATTTCACGCCAAACTTTTCTCTGATTGTGGTCTCTGTAACCCATACTAGAGCGGGCTTGCCATGAATTAATTAAATTTTTTAGCTAACATACAAAAATACAAACAAATATTAATCTTCTTTGTATTATTAGTTCTATATCCTAGTCTTAAAATAATAATGTTATTTTATTTCAGGGTCAACCAAACAGAAGAACTGGTGCATGTGATGAAGACGCGATGATAGTTGGTGAAGGAGCAAATAGTTTCACTGTTTGTGGACAGAATCATAAGCAGCATGGTGAGTTAGCTTAAACTTGCTAATCTTGGTCTAGATATGAAATTTTAACGTAATGGACTTTAAAGGCAAGACTAAATGACCTAATGATTTTAAACCTACGTTACAATCGACGTTGACGTTGGTCGGATAAATATATGTTGCTATTTATCATCATCAGCCCATATATGTTCCCACTGCTGGGACACAGGCCTCCTATGAGGGTTCAGGCCATAATCCACCACGCTGGCCAAGTGCGGGTTGGCAGATGTCACATGTCGTCGAACTTTTAATTATTGGACATGCCGGTTTCCTCACGATGTTTTCCTTCATCGTTTAAGCAGTGGTGATGTTATCCACATGCGCAGATAAATAAAAAATCAATTTATATCCCGCACGCTCGCCCGGTCTCGAACCTCGAACTCGACTTATCGATTTTGAAGTCCGAGGTTCTCACCACTGAGCCACCACTGCTTGTTGCTATTTATAATTGGAAACAATTTCATATATTTTTACGCAAAATAAGATAATGATAAATTTAGTTCTATTACAACAAATTTGAATCAGCCTCGTAGATGCGATTTAAAATTTTGTGTTAAATAGGTTTTTATCGGTATTTGTATGTATAGTACAAATACAAATAAGACGTTTTGTGAATTATAAATATGTGAATTGATTCCTGTATGAGCATAAAAAGTTCATAGATGCAGAAGGCATGCATCTTGTTAAGAAAATTTATAGGTATACCTGTGATTAAGACCATTTTTGAATATGTTTTGTAATTTTGTCTTTTATTAAAATTGTTTGGCAGGGATGGATTTGATTTACGATTTAATACAAGCATTCCGTATAAACTTTTATAAAATCTATATTAATATTATAAACCGGTAACGTTTGTTAAATTGTGAGTTCCATACATAGTAGGAGTTATTTTAGGAACTACCGAACGATTGAAGATAACGGTAAACAAAACACAAATAAATATATCTAGAATTTATCAAGTCAACATAAATTTGTTAAAAATTCCTCAGTATACTACACACTGCCTAGTACACAAGAAACGAGAGAGGCTGGTGAGCTGCCAAGCTCCAAAACTACTCCCCTGGTGTTTAGGATGCGAGGTAGTGAGGTGCCGCGGCTGTGGTTGCTCCGAGTGGCCCAGATGCCGCTGGCACACTCTGCGCCGCACAATTGCTTACAGTACTTTACCGAGACTAATGGTAATTTATGTTAAAATTAATGTTATGATAACTTTATATTATGCCTCCTCTGTTTTTTGTTATAATTTACATTAACAATTAAATGCTTTTATGATATTATAGTAATAAATAAATGTATTGAAATGAGCATCTAGACGCTATAGTATCTGCTTTAATTAAATATAACATTTAAATGCATTTAATATCCTTATTCACACCATTATAAAAAACGCAATATTTTAAAAAATTTTCTGTGCTGACGAAACTATTTACAATAATATAATTTTCTTCCAGGAACGATACAGACATTCAACTACGCATCAAATGGTCGACATTTAGCCAGTCAAGATTACAGAGCTTGTATCAGAAGAAATGTTGGAGCCTGTTCTATCCGATACTCGCCGTGCGACAGTCGATCCTTTCGGATAGGGCCTGGTGGAGTTGATAATGGACAACCAAGTAAGCTTACTAACTTCAATATTGTCGAAATAAATCTAGAGCACTGGTTAAGACCTCAGACTTAAAAGCGAGAAGTCAAGGCTTCGAGACCGCACGAGCGTGCAAGAAATAAGTTGATTTTCATTTTATTTTCACATTATTCACACCTCCGCTGTTCGAAATGGTGAAGATGATCATACCGGCATGTCGAAGTCTAAAAAGTTCGACGATACGTGACATCTGCCAACCCACTCTTCTTCAGCGTGGTTATACCCTGTACCCTCATAGAAGGCCCGTGTCCCTGAAGTGGGATCATAAGCGGACTGATAACGATGATGATGAAATTTTTTTCTATCACACTTGATGTAAACGTGAATGTTGTAATTTCCTGTAATTGAAGGTGCAGAAATCTATGAATGTGGCAGGCTTTGTGAAAATGTAAAGTGTGTCCTTTGTTGGAGATTCATTATTAATAAATACATAAATAAATCTAATATTTAAAATAAAACGTAGGAATACAAAGAAAAAACATTAATTACAGGTGATCCTGCTGTGAATGATGAAATAATACCAGTTAGCGACCCACTTCAAGAAGAAGAAGGATCAGGAGAGCCTCAGATTATAATGGATTCACCTTCCACCCCTGCACCTAGTTTGATGAATAAGGTTTAAATTCAATGATTATCATTTGACTCAATTATCTGTTGTTTGTTAAATATCATAATAGCATTATGTTTATATTTTAATTAGAATATTAACATTCCGTCCGATGTAACTTATTAAACTTTATTCCATATAAATCTAAAATTATGTTCATTGCATTATTTACTGATATGCGCTTTATTCTATATCTTGGATGATGCAAATAATAGCCATATAATGTGGTTACCCAATGTTTATGTATAATTATTCATTTTATGATAACCTACCAAAAATAATTTATTCAATGCTACCTTTTTTACCCTTCTAATATTTAAAAATAATTTTCTATCCCCAAATAAAATCAACAATACTGGCCCCGAAACAGTTCCCTCTGGTACCCCTGTAGTTAGACTAACCAATAACCCACTAATTTAGATATGGAGTCTGATCTGGCCATCTTGGATGTGGGGGCAGAGTCGAACATGGAGCTGGGGCCGCTGGTCGCCGTATGCGCAGAACTACGGGGACGATGTTTCCCCGTACTACGGGTATGGCGACTATGGCGCACGCTTGCGGGGATACGGAAGACAGAAGTGCACGGATAGAGTCACAATATCCTGTGAAAATGAGTACTTTGTTGGGGTGAGGTTACTTTTCTTCATATAACTTCATAGAAGTAAAGAGAAGTTGATTGATATTTATTTATAACATTTTGTCATCTAATGCTTTGAAATGAATTCCGAAATCGGCTCTAACGGCGGAGTTGATTTTAAATTGATTACGTACTACATTGACATTTAATAAAGAACAAAAATAAAGGAATATTTTTGTCACCAATTATTACACTTATATTATTTCAGAGTTCAATGTTCACTCCTGGAGTGTGCGACCCTCACCACTGCGGGAGTTCCTTTTGCCCTGGAGTTCGTTTTCAAGACTGCCACGTAGACTCTGGCATCACTCCCTTCGCCGTATCTGTACACTTCGGACCACCGACCGTCAAGGAGAACCCTGAGGACAATATTGGGATGTGCTTACGATATACACAAGTATCCTGTAATTCATAAATAAGAGTAATTTAAAGAATTAAATAATCAGACAGAATTCGACCTCGATTAATTATTGGTAAAATTGTTGTATAAAATGTTGTGCTTAATCCTTAGCCTTACTAATATTGTAAATGCGAGGGTGGTTTTGTTTGTTTGTCCGTCTTGCACGTTGTAATGGAGCGGTTTTATGATATGATTTTATGACTGGAAATAATTATGAGACTAGAGAGTGACATAGGCTAATTTTGTTGCGGTGAAACATCTCTTTCCAATGGTTAATTCGTTTGACAACGCGAGCGAACCTGCGGGTAACCACTAGTTTATATAAACTTGTAATTCTGTACACGAGTGAATATATCTGAATGAAATGATTGTAACAGTGATGAAACGAATAAGGAAATTGAAAAGTGAAGCTACAACCAAATTTACATAAGGCGTAGAAGATACGAGTTCGTTAATAATAATGTTCTTATTGTAATGTAGTTTCCTTTTACCAAAGTATGCTCTGAAAGTATCAAATTGTTTGTTTTATACAATTTAGTTCGTAAGTAACTGAAAAGCTGATAATAACAAGAAATAAAAAAAAATTACTTATTAGCGATGCTCTAAATAATGTATTGAACTGCTTTTACTGTAATTTGAATCATGATTTGTCTAATAATTAAGCTCATTTTTGTGTAACTCTGTGTATTCACATAATTTGTATAAATTCTTGTATATAATTGTCGCATAAGAAATTATTTATTGAAATTAATCTAATTATTTCTTTGTACATAGGATTATTCATAGAATATTATATTTATTTTCTGTAAATTATAATATAAAACTGTGGGTGGTAGTTTTATTTCATTTATGAGTCTTCTTTCGTGTAGCAAACCCGATCGTCTTTTATATTTTATGTTACAAAGTTTTTTTTAACGTTATTACAAAAATATTTATTGTTTGACATATAAATACTACTATTTAAGGTTTACCATAATTTTCCCAGATTTTTTATGACATAACATGTCATAACGATTGCCAGGATTAAAAAAAAACCTTATATATACTTTGTATAAAAGCAAGTGACATAATTTAATGAGCCAATTGTGTGTAGTAGTCTGTGGTTAAAGCATTTAAAGAAGTTTTTTAATCTGTATTATTAATAAAATTAGAATTGAATTATTTTTATTACTATAATTGGAGTTGCTTACAGCCAGTTATATCGTGACGTCATAAAATGCTTCCAAAACAGATTCAGTATATTCGTATAACTAAATGAAGTTCGCTGAGCATTCTGTTCACTCCATTAAGCAGGGGAACATATCAGTCGATTACCAGGTAAAGTATGTCAACGATGTTTGGAAGGGTGCGTGGGGAAATACATTGTATTTTCTTGTGTTTTATTTGAAGCGTGTGTTATATAGGGTATCCCGCCGATGGTGTGTTATACTCAAAGATATTTATAGTTTTTAATACGCTAATTACGTAAAGATACTAAAAAAAATCCCTGATTTTTTCATATTAGATTAATTTACCACGAATTTGCCACCTGCACGCATGCTTATGTTAAGATTATGATTTCAAAGGCACATTGTGCCACATCAACAATAAGCAGTGGTGGCTCAGTGGTGAGAACCTCGGACTTCAAAATCGATAAGTCGAGGTTCGAGACCGGGGGCGAGCGTGCAGGAAATAAAGTGATTTTTCAATTTATCTGCGCATGTAGATAACATTACCAATGCTTAAAACGGTGAAGGAAAACATCGTGAGGAAACCGGCATGTCCGAGAATCAAAAGTTCGACGACATGTGACATCTGCCAAACCGCACTTGGCCAGCGTTGTGGATTATGGCCTGAACCCTCATATGGCTGATGATGATGATGATGATGAATGTCCACATCAGCGAAGCAGTACATGCCGGCGAAGCGAAGAGCGAAGCTAGCGATGTTAACATGGAAATTTTGTGCTTCGTTCAGTTGTTAAGGTATTTTTTCTATAATCAACGTTTGTCAAAAGTATAAGTACCATTGAGGACAGTCGGGACACCCTGTATATTTTAAAATTAAAGTTTAGATTTTACAGTCTAATCGTAAAGACCACGTTGGATTTGAAGTCTTTTAAACTTTGGCTTGAATAATGCTAGCGTGTGAAAAGTTTTAGTTTCAAAAATATTTATTATGACGTATTAATTTTCAAGGATTATGGCGATAAAGCGTTTCTCGAAGTTTATATGATAAATGTTCCGATGGAGTCAACAGTTCGAAAATGCGAAGGGAAATATTTAGATTAAAAAGAGTACAAGATCAGGGGTGCTGCGGAGTTACATTGCCTTCAGGCATGTGTCATCTATGCTTAATGTTTATGAAGAAGTTTACACATGTTTGAGAATTCCTTCTGTTTTTTGAATGTTTGGAAAGAAGCTTATATGTGTTGGGTTTAAGAAACGTTGTGATAAACAATTTATTATCGTAACATATTTCATAAATTTATTATCATAATACATTAATTTTAGATACGTTTAAATACGTTAATCGCTATCTAT
>NC_052106.1:8101292-8103774 GCF_012273895.1 Zerene cesonia | reverse complement strand
GACAGATTCGAAATTCAAATGTAATATTTTTTTATAATTAAGTGTAACAGTATTTATGGCCAGACTAAGTATATGTTCCACACATATGATCAACTGATTTGAAAAAAAAAAGAAGAGACCAAAATCCCTGCTGTTTCTAAACGCTGCGCTATTAAAGAAATGGCCCAAATATCCTACAAATAAATTGATGTATCAATTCTAGAATAAATTCCAAATAAATGCTTCAAGCAATTGGCAATATTCCATTTTTTATAAGGCCATAAAAAATCGTTCCTTTATTTTGATATTGTGACCAAAGGAAATATTCTATTTTGATTTTTTATGAGATATTTTAAGAGAAAAAATAAATTTAATTATAAATTAAAAATGTGTTGATATTCATAAAATGAAAATGTGTCTTTGCTTAGTTTAGACCAGATACAAAAATGTCTGACGTCTCCATCTATGACTATGATATTTACAGTAATATAATATTGGTTAATTATTCAAGTCATTGTTTTTCATTGTTATCTTATTATCGTGTTGTGGAAAAATTACAGAAATCTATAACTCTACTATAATAAAGTTAATATAGATACTCGAAAATACTTGGGATTTACAATGTGTATAAACTCAAAAATTGAGGAAAACTTCAATATTTTGAAGAAGCAAAAAATACGAGTGATGTTATTTTTGATTTAAATAAATAAACAAGTAGCTAAAAAGTTGACAGTTATAGATTTATAGTGCAGCTATATGTAATGTTTAGTTTTTTTTGTAATACGCATCACCTAACACTTTGTCTTTGCTGTCTTAGTCTGATAAAACCTAAGTAAACTATAACTTTACTCAAACAATTAATAAAAATCGTTTTAAATTACTCACTTATTGAACCAAAACGGAACACAATTTTTCGTGCAGATAGAATAAAAATATTAAAAAAACAAAAATAAATAGATACACTCTTCCAACGTTTACAAGCTACATTATTTCATATTGTTCTCAATATATCTAAATTACGTGTCACATAGCTTGTCCGCGATGGACTCCTAAACTACTCAACCAATTTTAATAAAATCTACACACCATGTGCAGTTTGATCCAACTTAAAAGATAAGACAGTTGTTATTATTTCAATTACATTAAATGTCAACCCGGGCGGAGCCGGGGCGTGCAGCTAGTTAAAAAATAAGTATAGAATCCCGGTATAGGTCACCTCGCTCCTGGTGTATCTTGCCCTGGCTGGACGCCGCCACGTGGTACACGTAGCGCCGATCGAAGTCGCCGCCGTGGTCTATGTGCACCTGCACACAAACACACATTCGCACTTACACTTATAACGTTTCGGTACCTGCTTGTGAGAAAGTTTCACAAATACCGACACTCGAGCAAGACAACGGATGGGACTTATTTGAGGGAAACCGAAAAGTGAAGAGGACATTAAGTTCAAAAGAAAAAGTTTTAAAAACACAACGAGCCTCATAATCTGTATAAATATGATAAAAGTTATTTATTTATATAAATTGCTTATACGGTATTTACCTCTACGAGAGATATTACCAATTTTTTAAATGCAATCACATTCAGAAGAAGTAAAAACCGACCTTAGGTTCTGGAGGTGGCGGGGTGAAGGGTGTCCAAGTGTCGTCAGTCTGAGAGCAGATGTTGGCCGTTTTGCCGTCACTGTATGATTGCTCGTACAGAGACATCCTAGAGATAAAGTACTCATTTAATATTTGTCACAAACATTTTATTTAACCCATGGTACTTGGTCTGGTACTTGGTAAACTTAAATTAGGTTATATCCTGTTGTGGCAAGAAGTACGTCTATTATTACAAAAGTAGATGAAATTAGAAAGAGCGATTTTATTCGAATTGTGTGTGCACTCTACTTACGAGGAAAAATACATCGCAATGTCCAAGATCTGGGTAGTGATGACAAACAAAGTAAGGATTCTTTACATTGACGAAAAATGAAAACAGATGCTGCGTGTTTGTAAACTAAACGCGCAATCGATTACACAATTCACTGTTTTGTTGAACATTTAGATAATTGAAAGGCTTGTCATAATACATCTTAGAAATGGTTACACTTGGCACTTTTTAGGCTTATGCCTTTTTATAAAGACGCTTTATTAGCTTCGCTGGAATATGATAAGCAGTAAATTTCTTGCGTACACTTTGCATAAGAGCTAGTTCGACAACTTGTTGATTATATAATTTAAGCGTATTTTTACACACAATATTTATTTATCTATATGTGCTATTTATTGATCTATATTTTCTCTATCGCGCCAGTTTTCTTGCGAATTGCATCTTATTCGCTTTATAATATAATACTTTTTCCACAATCACAGGTATCAAACCTAGGACCTGAGTCGTGACTGATGATTTCTTGCAAATTGCACTTTGTTCGCTCTTTACTTTAATACTTTCTCCACAATCACGGGTCCTTGGATACCAAGGGTGGCTAGAGTAGGTAGGGTAGGTAGGGTAGGTAGGG
>NC_052106.1:8098520-8100292 GCF_012273895.1 Zerene cesonia | reverse complement strand
AGTAATAAATGTTATTTGCAGTTAACAATTTTCTTTTTTCTTTATTACAATATTTATGGCAAGACTAGGTATTTATCAGTATACCTATAAACATGATCGAACCAATAAAACTAAGGTGGAAGTTATGTACCCTACGGGGGAAGTAAGTCCCGCAATGGGAGTTGGGACACAAAACGTTTAAGGTTTCTAAACAAACAAACAATAATACTGTTGTCAACCAAAGGATAAAAAAGCAAAAGACAGATTGTACTGAAGATATTTTTATATTTGTTTTTTATACTCCTATTTTTTTTATATTTTTCCTCAAACGAAACATGTAATGCTTTGAGGTAAAGCCTGTAAATTAATTACTTGTTACTATATTAATACATACATAATAAATTAGAGCAAAAAAGATCTAAAGTTGGTGTCTCAAGGTAGCTATCTCTTTCAGACAACCTGTGGTCAATGTGATTGCTATTAAATAAATGAATTTGCAATAACCAAAGAATCACTACATAGTATAAAACGAAGTCGCTTTCTCTGTCCCTATGTCCCTATGTATGCTTAAATCTTTAAAACTACACAACAGATTTTGATGAGGGATATATATACAGTGATTCAAGAGGTTTATATGTATAACAAGATCAATTAAACGACTCCGAATTTAAAGCGTGCGAAGCCGCGGGCAAAAGCTATTTGTTTTATATAACGGTGCATGTAAACATGTTGTGTTTAGCTCACACACAGCACGTGGCACGTGTTTCACATTACTGGATTGAAGTTTAAATTAAACAGCGATTTATTTTAAATGTTGAAAGCCTCTCGCTAGTACTGAATAGTATAAATAAAACTAAAATAAATTAGCTCACCAACGTACCGAAATGGGAACACGTTTGACGCAATGTGAGCAAATAAACACACTTTATTTTCGCGTCTTAAGCATTTATAGGAAAGGTGGAATAAGAGAAAAGTACTTTCAATTTTCAATTTCCACTTTTTCTTTGACATTTTCTCATTGACGAAATTAAGGTACTCGTGTCATAAACAGTTGCATGTTTTGTTTTTGAACTTGATAAAAAACATATGTTTATTTTTATTTAAAGTTAGCTACTTACTAGCTTTCCGCTCGCGGCTTTGTCCGCGTAATCAAAGGAAATTTCAAGAAAGAAGTTTCGCCTCGCTAAAAAGTAGCCTATGTCACAAAATCATAAACAAACCATAAAACCATTGCGACGTGCGTCTAAAACAAACAAACAAACAGACATTCACGTTTATAATAAGAAAAAATAACTTAAATAACACAAGTTCTGAATCACACTCTATTGTCTGTACATGGAATATTTTCGATATTTCAAGTGAGCACTCATCTTGAAGCTAATCTTGAAGTGCCACTTTTAAAGGTCCGTAACTTGCGAAGTGTTGTATAACAAACACCATCATAAGTGGTTCAGCATCAGTTGTGTCTAAACATATGTAAACTTTACGTTTATATAATATCAACTAGCTTTTGCCCGCGGATTCGCACGCGTTAAATTAGAAGTAGTTTAATTGATGTTATTATGCATATTGTATTCTTCCTCTTGAATTACTCTATCTATTTGAAAAACCCATCGTAACCCGTTGCGTAGTTTTAAAGATTTAAGCATTCATAGGGACATAGGGACTGAGAAAGCGACTTTGTTTTATACTATACTAGCTATACGCCCGCGGCCATGCCCGCGTAGTCGTTGTCGGCTATGTTCCCGTTCCCGTGGGATTTCCGGGATAAAAACTACCCTATGTCCGTCTCC
>NC_052106.1:8047860-8097520 GCF_012273895.1 Zerene cesonia | reverse complement strand
ATAGGGCTATGCTGCTATATCATGTTTTCTTCCCCGGCTTCGCCCGTAGTACCTATGTAGCCTGTTATGACGCTCAAGGAATATGTACATATCATGAAACGGTGAAATATTTTTTGAAATCGCCCCAGTTTTTCCTGAGATTAGTGCGATCAAACAAACAAACATTTACATCACAGGTATAGAATTTGTCTTATAAAAAACTTGGACTTTTCGATTCGTATTGTCTACGTGGATTACAGAATCGATAAGATATTAATGGTGATAATAAATCAATAATTCTCAGCCAGCTTCAATATAATCCCAAATATAATTCAAGTGGTTATAGTAAATTATTTGTAATGGAGATTTATGACTCATTCCGATGATTAAGCACGGTTTAGTGCATTGCATTGTACCGGAAAATCTATATGTTGTGAGAGCATGCCTTGATAATTTAATGCAGATATTGCAAGCATAGTTAACTCTTTAGTTTTATTTTAATGGTATTTTTACGATCTCTGATTTGATATATTGCTGGGTAAGAAAAAAAAGCAATAACCCCCCACCTTTCTTTTAATTTGTTGGTGTTATTATGATACTTATGTCCCTACAATTCGACAAAGGTTCAGCGATTTGGGCTTGCCAAAGTATAAGCACATATACATACATACGCTCGGGAAACATTACCCTCCTCCAGTCGCAGTCGGTTAAAAATGTAATTAATATTCAAGTCTAAATTGAGTAAACCAAAACGTATATTACCCAAACTCGTCCCAGATCCGTCCTCAGTAAATACAACGATAAAATTGTTGATTAAAATTATAAAGCGCGTCAATTAGCACAAAGCCGGGGGATCCATTATTTTTTACAGAAATCCGGGATACCCCCGGGATTACCGCCTTCGCAGGTTCGAGTCCTATGTAACGTTTGTTATACAATGACGTCATTATGTTAAATTGGATTTATTTGAGCGTTACAGTTTACACGAGGCTTATTAAAAATAATTTTTAATGTTTGATTCTTTTTGTTATGAGATCAGTGATGTAACGTTCGGAGAACTGGGGCGGTATAGGTTCAATAGCCAATTGAGATATCAATGTTTAGATTGCAGCCATTATCTTATAACTTATTTTTGTAATGTGCTTCGGCCCCGGCTTCGTACGGGTGCAATAAAACATGAAACATACATATAAACCTTCCTCCTGAATCACTATCTACTTAAAAAAGCAATTCAAAATCTGTTACGTAATTTTAAACATCTAAACTTAAACTCAAACTCAAACATTCATTCATTCAACTAGTACCTTTTGTATTGTCATAATATTACAGTTATTACATTTACCACCGGTTCGGAAGGCAGTTCCTACGGAGAAGAGCCGGCTAAGGATACAGATATACAGACGGCGGAATGTGACTACGTTTTATATTATGTAGGACTAGTATCGCCTTCCCGCCCGGGTTGATCCGGGGTAGAAACCAAATAAAATATAGCCTATGAAATAAAATATATCACTCACATATATTATTTTTGTCAATTGGCAAAAGGAAGCTAGATATTACCCCATACAACATATATAGTATAGACAATGCATAATTTTTAACCGACTTCTATATAGGAAGTTCTCAATTCGACTGCATTTACCGTTTACCTCATAACTTTTCACTGAAATGAACCGATTTTGATGCTTTTTCATTTTATTAAATTCGAATATTTTAAAGTTCCGTTTGACTCAAATAACCCAAATAATGTACCTATTCAATTTTTCACACACAACCGTTGTTAACACGTTAATCAGTGTGAAAGAATAGGGGACGCCTCAGTGACGTCACAGCGTCGTGATTGCAGTTTAATAATGCAAGCAGACGAGATCGTTCCACTATGAATGTGGCTGTGACACTTGCGACAGGAAAGTCGGGCCGTTTTGCGTATAGATATATCATTTTGTATGTCTTTTTGGGATTCTGCAAGGTGAGATATATTTGCGTATAGATATTTATAACTTATCATTTTTTATGTCTTGTTGCATTAATGTAAAGTATGTATTGGTCAAATTTTGAATCAATTACGTTTTATTGCTTAGGAAATTTCGGGTAAATAAAAGTGGGATGTGTTAAATTTGAAATGCAATTCGTATTCGCATTCCAAATAGATCTTAACATTCGTCAGATGTGTAATGATAAATATTTGTACATAACATTATTAAGTCTTAAAAGCAGGTATAAAATCTTATATTATTATATTATCCTACTTTAATATTGTATTATATTATCCTACTTTAACATGTGAAAGTTTGTAAGGAGGTGTGTTTGTTTGTTGCTCTTTCACGCAAAAACTGCTGAACCGATTGCAATGAAATTTGGTACTTAGACAGCTGGGCAATTATAATAACATAGAGGCAACTTTTTATCCCGATATTCCTACGGGATACGGACTTACGCGTGTGAAACCGCGAAGCGCAGCTAGTCATTAATATTCTTATTTTTTGTGTATTTTGGACATGGATTTCTGAGTTATTGTAATACACAAAATACTTAATAATATTTATGAACGATTATTTATTTACATTAATGTTATAAAGAAAAAGCTGCAATTTCATTGCGTAACATAAGCAAAATATGTTTCACGAGCGAAGCCGGGACGAACAACTAGTTTTCTATAACCTTTTATGTTTTGACATAGTCGCAGTGTCGCAGTGTGTGCTGGCCACACGTAACTACGTGCCCCGTCTTACAGAATTACTCGAACTTTGCTGGGAGGGACGGGATATCTTAGACGACATATTTTGATGAAAGGAAGCATTATAATTGTATGCAGATACTAGCTGCCAGACCTCGATTCGCTCTTGGTGCAGGACCATTATATGTTGACCTAGCATTGTATAACATTGCGTTTATATCAGAGATCAAGTTGTAACTGGACATCTATTTATGGATTCGTGATTATATTTTTCATTTAACATTCACGTTTATACTAATCTATTTCAGAATAATAATGGATTAACAAACAGTGGTGTGTTAGCAAACAAACATACGTACACAAATCTATAATACATACTAATACATTTCAAATAAATCCATTATTATCAATTAAGTATATTATTTTCATTTATATATTCCATTCAAGGTGGTAACGCCAATATTATTAAAATAGTGAATTAAAATTAAATATTTATTATTTGTGGTTTAATCCAACTACCCTCCTTACACGCGAGCACAACCAACCACCGCACGCTTTTAAAGTACCCGCAACGTCCCTATTGGACGTGACGCATATACGTCACACAGTCTGCATCGATCTTCCGTGACGATCGGATCTCAATAACCGCCGGAGTGCCTTCACGAGGCCTCTAGACATTTTAGTGTATAATTCGCATACCGCCAGAGAACCTCCACGAGGTTCTCTAGATATCTCAGGCATTGTGCTAGTGTAACCGCCTTCCCATTTGGTCGCGCTGAACTGCCGCGTGTGTGTGTGTGTGTGCGTGGAGTGATGGACTGGACCTGGTCTGCCTGCCCCGAGCTGGAGGACCCTTGATCGCGTGGTGCTGTGCCGCGTGCTTGCTTGGACGCTACTCCCTCTGACGAGGTATGTGCCGTATGTTTCCGTCTTTCCCTTTTTCGCTACACCACGTAGATTAAGTTTTACAGTCCGCTTAGTATCGAAATTAATATATATTGGCGCGACCACAAGGAAAGGCAAGCGCTTTCCTACAAATATCATAAATCTAAAGTTTTTAAAGATCAAAGATGAAAACTTCTTCATATAGAAACTGGTAAATTAATATAGTTTACATATAATGTATGCCCTAATAACGTATTATTTGCCTAATCCGTCATTTAGAATATTTTACGCCTGTCACTATTTGTTGAGCAAAGTGTACGCATATAGACAACCTGCAATTGATACAATATTACACATATCTAATATTGTATCAATCAATTACAGATGCATATTACATAATCTATTTATACATAATGTCATGTGCACGTGTTATTCCTATACTTTTCAAGCAATTTATATAGCTTGGGGTGTTTATAATTTGGTTATGTAATAAGTAATATAATGGTAAGTATAAATAACATAATAGATATTGCATAATGTGGGAGCCGGAGGCCCGTTTCCTTTTCCTCACCCGTCCTAGTCCATTCCTTCTTTCCAGTCGTTAATCCTTTCCTTTTCCCTCACCCCATTAAAGCGGGCAGCGCATTCACAGAGGTACTACCTTTGCGAATGTTTATGGGCGGTGGTGATCGCTTACCATCAGGCGAACCACCAGCTCAGCTGCCCGCTATGACATAAAAAAAAAAAAAAAAAAAAAAAAAAAAACTGAGCTGGTTCGTTGATGGTAAACGATCACAACCATGCCTATGAGCATTTGCTGAGGTAGGGCTGCTGTAAATACGTTGCCCGTTTTTAAGGGGTAAAGGAGAAGAAAAGGATCTACGTAGAAAATTAAAGGAATCGACTGGGATGTGTGAGGGAAGGGATAACGTAGCACCCTACTATTTCAGGCCGATCATCTGTGGGGGTGTGGTTCCTTCCCCGTTCCTCTTGTCCAATTCATGCCAAAGCGTACTTGACTCTCAGTCAAAGGTATTTTCTACTTACGATGCCCTAGTCACAATAATTTATGCTTAACGGCTAACTGATGTTTAATTGCTATCATTTCAAATCGAATTCAAATCCTCAGGGATTTCAGTTGCTTTTACACCAGCAAGATATATGTTCCTTTAAGAAACAAAATAATAATACCCATTAAAAGAATCGTGTATTTGACCTTCTTACATTTATTTATTGTTTCAAGATCTATAGCAACCAATTTATCCTTTCCTAGTATGTTGGAGCTTCACCTAGCAGCGATCCAATATATACAAGTAAATAAATAAGTACCCAACTGTACCCAACAATATGGCAACGCAATCGTTCGGGAATCTCAAATGAATTTTAATTTTAATTTATATAACAGATAAAGCTGGCACACACTATAAAACCTTTTTAATTTCCGGCCCGCTCGTGTGCCCCATCTTTTTATGCAGTGCTGAATTCTGCTGCAACTTTACGTTTATTTTGCATGTTAATGGGATCGTATAATTAATGCTGTTGTTTGGGAAAGCGGAGCTTATCTTCTTGTTAATTAAATTAATATTTTTTTATTGCGGAGCAGGCAAACAGATATGGGTATCCTGAATTAACTTTTATGACTACAGAGAACAAACATTCTCAAAACCAGAAGGGTACTCTGTAGCCTGTAAAGGTTTACACTTGTTTTATTTATTTTATTTAACTCTTCAACAATATTGTACATGGAAGGAAACTTAAAAATAATAATAATTATGTTATTTATTAGTTGTTATTCAGAGTGTTCGAGTAGTCATTGTTTTTATACTTTTAAACAATAATAGTTCATCATAGCCCATTTGTTTCTAGAACAAATGCTTTTTCCCAATTTCAAATACGATATTATTGATATTTGGTTATATAAAATTGTTCATTATCAACAGAATATCACAATTTTTTCTTATATCATTGCAGTTATATTTTATATACTCCATACGATATTTTTAACCTCTAGAATAGACTACAGTCAACTCATAAATTATCACAATTCCCAAAGCGGGTTCGATCAACCAGAAGTTTTTACAGTTGCATCTGAATAATGAATTAAAATCACTTCGTTCGTCATTTCCGCAGATACAATATTTAATGCTGGGATTTATTCCAATGAAATGGTACTGTTCTTTAAAACCAAACATTGAATCAGGAATTAATTGTGAATATTAATGTATTTCAGCGGTTATTGTTTTCGCTGGATTATATTGTAATTGCATGTATTTTGGTTAAATCGATAATACATACTTTCGATTCGTATTTTTATAGTATAATTTGTAATGAATAACCACCATCACTGTTAATTCTCCTCGAGAAACTGTTGACGCTCTTTTAAGAAAAGATGGATAGGCATTTTTAATTGATTATATAACACTTTTTCAATAATATATAGAACAAAATAAAAATATGATATTACTTTTACAACACGTCGATAATCTGGCAATGAAGCTGGTGATAAACTTCGGGATCAAATATGTTTTGAAACAGTCGCAGTGATAATGACTATTCATTTGATATATTCTTCATCGTCTCAACCTATAATATATAATCACCTCTTAACACGTGTAATATTCCTATATTCCGCGATCGTTGCTAGGCGTTGCTACGGAATGGCAAAAAGATGCGGCTCCGTATCCCGCCTCGTGATCGAATTTTTTCTATTCTTTCAAAATTATAATTTAGTTTGGTCATAAGCAGGATAAATGTTACTTTCTTGCTTTATCTTTTTAGATTACGCCGTTCTCTAGAAGGAATAAATGAACAATTATACTCATTATTAAGTACTTTATACACAAAATTCATTAATAATCTAGTATTTTCTTGAGTTTGATTTTACGCGAGTATTATACATATAGAAATTAAAAACGGGGAGTCTCCCCGTGACCACGCTTGCTGTAAAGTGTTCGAAACGTTGGGTTAATAATATAATGAATAAATCACGTTTAAAATCCGTTAAAAAGTTTTTGATTTCGTTAAAAATCATTTAACTATGTTCTTTCGCAACTGAAACGCATTGTAAATTACGCCATTTATATATTTCGCCGCATGTATGAAATGAGATTCGCATCGTTATTGATTGTTATCGTAAAAGCTTTGAACTACTAATGGATTACTTTTCACTTCCAATTTAAACGGTTTTAACAAAGGCTTCACTGATGTGTTTATTTAACGAGGATTGGTTATAAATACAAATGTGTTTTGTGAAACAGGCTTTGAGTTTTTTGATTTTTATGCGGTTTATTGTAGCGACGTAAATGAAGCTATGTGTTTTGATGAAACATGATTAATTTGGGTAAAGTAAACGGCATGCGTTTGATTCCTTGCTTGTCATATTATGTTTAGTGGTAGCCTTACGCTTGGACTTAGGATTAAATAGTTATCTGCGAATATTTATTTAGTGCCAGTATAGAATTCATTCTGTAGAATTCATTTCTTTAGAAGTTTATAATAATGCGAAGCAAACGAAATATATAAATACTATTTATTCTAGTACTTTCGACTCCCCCAAAAAGTAAGTATATAAATGATAATAACGGGTAGCGTAGCGTTGCAACACTAGTATACAATGCAAATCATGTTGTCCAGCCGCTTTGATATTTCCTTCACGTAGAGAGCTTATTGTGGAAGCTTTTAGCCTTTGATCTCGTAATTGACGTGTTATCTTGAGAGGGTTAGTTCACGATAACTCTATTGGTGCGTAAATTAGACGTGTTGATAAGGTCTCGTATTGGAAGAAGCAAATAATATTCGTTTTGCAAAAGTTGTGGATGTTACATCAGATGTCACAGAGCGGGGAGAATTTGGTTGATAGTCTGTATCTGCCTCACTTCTTTATAACAACTGGTTGTTCGCGCTTGTTCGCCCGTGTTCGCGGTGTGTATGTATATGGAAGTTGCAGCTATCTAATGATGAAAGATTTTTTAGGATCGGTTACGTGGTTTTTTAGTGAAAACGTTACAAACGTACAAAAATATGAACTTGTTATTAAAATGCTTTCTCTGTATAATATTAGAGTAGATAATTAAGACAACATTCTTTTAGTAACGTTTATGTAATCTGATAAGAATAACGATTTTGGGTAGTTAGATTGTTTAAATGATTCAAATTCTATTCTCTGCTTTTTATCGATGTGAATATTTGACATTTCATATAAAATTGGTTGTGAATAAAAAAAGGTGTGTGTGCGATTCACACACGATAGAAGTATAACTTCAGTAAATCGACAAAAGAATGAGATGAATATATATAAAATAGCATGTATATTTCTGTCTCATTCTTTGCTGGCTTCATTCTACACATTTTTGTATTTGTGTCGTCGTTTTTTCCGTTGCATCAGGTTTGAAATCACAACGATTCTAAATAAATTTCACTTCAAAAATAAATACCAGAATAAGTCTGCTAGAATATTGCACTTGTTTAAGTATTCAGTGACGACACCATTTTAGAGTCAAAGGGAAGGAACAAACAGCGCGACAGGAGCTTTGAGCGGGTGTAGCGGATTAACTACAGATACGGATAACAGGCAAATTATCTACGAGCGACGAAAATGCGACGAAATAGTATAACATCTGATATACTATTTTGACAAATCAGTTAACAGTATCAATCAATTAATTACAAAGGAAAAAAGAGATAAAAACTTAGTATTACAAGGCTTATTGACCATTGGGCGCTGGGACTTGAGAATGACTATCACAATTGATTTCAAAATAATCTTTCACTGTCTCACAAGTACGTGAAATAGGTTGGAACAGCATTTTCCCATTAATCCTTTTCTTTTCCTTTACCCCTTAAAAGCAGGCAACGCATTTGCAGTGACCCTACTTCTATTAATATTGATAGGCAATGGTAATCGCTTACCAACAGGCGAGTCCAGGTCAGTCACACGCACATAATAAGAACCTATATCACGGTGGCCGTGCGAGCTGTTTGAAATAATACGTTTTATTTTTTTTAGGGTTTGGCACCGACTTCAAACATATCAATAGATAGTACGTGACATATAATATATAGAAATTTTAGATTTTTATAAGACGTATAATAAATTGTAACATTATATCTAAATTAGGTTAGAAATTAAAAACTTTTCAACGGATTTTAAACGCGATTTATTCATTATATTATTAACCCTTTACAGCGAGCGTGGTCACGGGGAGACTGAGAAACGTCGGGTTAATAATATAATGAATAAATCGCGTTTAAAATCCGTTGAAAAGTTTTTAATTTCTAAATGTATAATACTCGCGTGAAACCAAACACAAGAAAATACTAAATTAGGTTACTTAGCAGTTTTTAGTGTTCGAAGTAGTTTCTTTAAAACATTTTTTTTATGATTTGCGTCTAAAAAATCGCTAGTTTATCGATCACCTTATTGTTATGGATGGACAGTGATGTGGTTAGTGCTGGGAAGACCGGGGTTTGGTCTCCGTTGTTGTCTTTAATGGCTTTGTAATGACTCGGGCTGATATATAACGATAATGTTTATTGTTGATGAACTTACTCATATTGAAATAACTAGCGGTTTACCTCGGCTTCACCCGTAGTACATTTTTTTCTTCATAAGAACCTACCTTCTGCCTTAACAAATGCGTTTATAAAATAAATTAGCCAAATTGGTGGAGCCGTTCCCGAGTCATAAATATTCGTGAAATATTTTTAATAAATAAATAAGTTAATATTCTAGAAATTTAAAATAGAAAACAAAAATTATCTTTATGCTTAGTTTTAATTGTAAATACATCCTCCTACTAATATAATTCTACTTCCTACTAATACTATAAATGGTAAAGTTTGTAAGGATGTGTGTGTGTATTTATTGCTCTTTGACGCAGAAAACTACTGAACCGATTGCAATGAAATTTGGTATGTAGACAGCTGAACAACTGAAATAACATATAGACAAACATTTTTATCTCGATATTCCTTCGAGATACGAACTAAGGCAGGTGAAACCGCGGGGCGCACCTAGTTATTAATAAATGCATCGTCAGATAAATAACAAAATTATAAAATACTACCTCAATATCCAATTATCCAATCTCGATTAAAATGCAATAAAAAAATTTCCTTATGTCTAAATAAGTATTACATCACTACCTATATATACGAGCATAGTAAATCATAACTAACCCTTCAAAAGCGTACCTGGAAAATCCATTTCCACGTGATTGAAGGCTTTAAAATCGAGCTGATAACCTGTACCAGATCCAATTAGACTTGCTCTCGGCAGTAATCGGATCGGGTGGACAATACCGCTTTGTGGAGCAGATTACATGGACTGGACTTATATTGGTGAAATGTTAGCAATTCTCTTATTAGCTGTAATTTTGTGATGAAATTGCAGACTTTATGTAGACTAGATTAATTAACGAAGATCTTATTTTGAGTCTAATTTTGGGTAATATTTCTTTTATTTCTTTAATGTATTCCTATTATGTCTCTTCTTATAGCGTTTCTAACTTAAGACACATCTTTTAATACTCAATTTCACTCGCGTAATCTTTGGTACTTTGTTTAAATATGTTGAAAATGAATTCTGAACTTAAAAAAACTTTTTCGTCTTACTTTGGTTTTAACTGGTAATATTGATATGTACCAATATTTAATATTGATAAATTCGCTTTCATTATAGTAAAATCTAGTACTTTTTTTTGAACTAGCACAGTAGCTTTAGAAACAGATATTTTCTGTGTTCTATTTTGAAGAGTCTTAACGTATTGTATGAAATGTATATATATACCTTTAATAGCCTTTAAATTAAGACATTAGTAAAACTACTCAATTTCAGTTTTTCATAATAAGAAAAACCACTTTATACAGTGTCTTATTACCATCTTAAATCGAGTAAGATGATAAGTAATTTTAAATTATCCGCTATGCAAGACTAACTTAATTTTTATAATTTCTGCTGTAACACTGGGCCATATTGGCTTAAACATGCAACAAACATAGAAAATTTTAAACGTGTGTTTCAATACATTTGTGCTACAAAACAAGCATTAAGATATCAAATGAAATGCCGCATTGTAGTGTGCATAATGTGAGGTAGTTTTTGGAACATATCCAAGCCTTTTACAATGTATATTTGGATTTTTGACCAATCCTGTGTTTGGTTTGTATTGCGGAGTCGAAGGGAAGTCATCAATGAATTATTGCAGGCAGAATTTAAAATATAAAATCGACTTTTTCATAATGTTGCTATGGTCGTGATTCGTAATATATTAGGTGATTTTCTTCGTATGCTAGTGCAGGTTTGTTTTTTATTATAACTAACGTTCTGCCTCGGCTTCGCTCGTGGTACATGTATATGGACTTAAGAATCACCAATCCTAGTGACTATCCAACGGTGAATTAATTTTTAATCAGTCCAAATACTCCCTAGATTAACACGTTCAAACAAATAAAAAACATACAGACAAACTCTTCAACTTTACATTATTATTATAAAACACCAGGCTTATCACATGCACTACACAATACCGACGTATCTAAAAGAGAAATATATACAAAAAACATTTATAGCTTTAAAAACACTTTACTTTACATTTAGATTTTTTTTTGTAGATGATGTCGCTCCTAGACTTTTTTAAATCTAATATCTAGGTCCGCAGTAATCTATCTAGTTCAATTTCTCGTACCATTAATGCGATGAGCTTTTGATGTCAGTTGAAGTGTCTGGGCTTTTCGTTTTATCAAATAATCATGTGGTCTTTTGTCATGAATGGTGGTGATGAGTCACTAGAAGTTATTCTTATCACAATCAGGGGATTTACTATGACGTCTTAAAGCAGGAGTAACTCCAGTGTGAGGAATAGAGACAGTTATATAGATCGCTTAACGATATCAGTAATTCTTTAGTAATTCCCATACTCAAATTATTCCTGCTTTAACAAGTCATGCTAGGCCAATAGTACCTAATATTTTCGTGTCATTGTATTTTAAATGTGCTTTGTAGAAACTGCTAGTTATATATTATGTGACAGAAATCTGTCACATAATATATAACTAGTAGTTGTAGCGTAAATGTGAAAAGGCCACCTAAATAAATATTTAGGTGGCCTTTTAGAAGGGGCAATAAAATAGATCTCAATTACAATAAACAAATCCTAACCAAAATAATACATGTGAAAGTGTGTTAGTTTGTTTGTCCTTTGGTGCTTTTCGATGGAAGAATACCATCTTTCTTCCTTCACAGTCAAGACTCACCTTGGGTCATTTTGCCACTCTAATAAGTAACTATGTAATTATTTGAAACAAAATCAATTATAATAAATACTAGTAATCCCTGATTGTGTGTGCAAACGATACCAATTTAATCGCATCACGTCGTTTTGTATATAATTGGATTATTGGATTAAACAAAACCAATGTGGACTGTCGTCTGTACATAAACTATATATTGTATTTATGAAAAGTTTCCCCGCAACTATGTTTGCTGTCGAAACAAATCCTCCGTTACAGAAACAAAACAACAAAACATTTCTATATTTAATCTTACATTCTTAGAGAGAGTTAACAGAAATCATTGTATTATACATTACTAGCTGTACACCGTGGCGTCACTCGCGTGGCGCTCGGGTAAAAAGCCTATGTGCTAATCCAGACTATAATCTATCTCTGTAACAATTTTCATACAGATACGATTAGCTGTTTTCGTGAGAAATAACAAACATCCTAATATCCATCCATCCATCTATACTTACATACTTCCGCGTTTATAATATGAGTAGGATTGGACGTTAGGACTCATCAGTTCCTTTAACCGCCTTTTTATATAAAAAAATCTGTAATACAATCATGGACATAGTATGTAACGTTTTTAATACTACTTTGCTAACGTCAATATCATAATTATATGAATACAACTAATCTGTTGAGGTGACTAACAAATTATTATCAAAAAAATACTGTTTTACTTATTCTGTCAGTCCCTTAGGTGTGTTAGGAAACCGATATGTTTTTTTGTATGTCACAGTCGGCAATGGAGCTGGTGGGACGCCTGATGGTAAGCGCTACCACCGCCCATGAACATTTGGAAAGGCAAAAGATCCATTGCAGACCATACGCCTCTACTAATGGATTGCCGACTTTTTGGGAAGGGATTAAGAAAGGATTGGCGATAGGAATAAAGGAAAGGACTGGGAAGGATAAGGAAAAGGATATGGGCCTCCGGCTCTCCCACTCACCGAACGAAACACAGCAGAATGCTATTTCACGCCGGTCTTCTGTAGGGTGTTTTTTGTTAATTCGTGCCGAAGCGTGCTCGACTACCACATATAGCTTATGTAATTACATAAGGGCTAAATACAATAGTGTCAGGCATTTGATTTGTGTTCGTAATTGCTAACATTATTGTTTAAGATTAATTTGTTATGATGAGAATCTATAAATGGCTTAGTGTTATTATATGATGTAAGACTTTTGAGAAAACAGCTGTAAATTCTAAGAGATATACAATATTTAGATATGATTTTCAGATAATTCGAGAGGGGTAGTTAGTTAATAAAACATAGTGTAGATAATAACGAATAAACATAAAATAATTTTAGTTATTATTCAACGAATATTAAAATTATCTTCTTATATATAAATATCAATTGCTGTTCGTTAGTCTCGCTAAAAGAAGAGAATGGCTGGTCTGTTTTTTATAATCACAGTATTGGTGTCTGAATAGTCTAGTGAAGGTTTCGAAGATAAGAACAACACGGAGGCGGGCGAAGCCGCGGGCGGGAAGCTAGTAACATATATATTGGGACCTTAAAACAGTGCGTTTCACACAAGCCTTTCTGTTTTATATACGTCCCTATTCACAAAAAAATGTTTAGAAATTATCTGTGAAACCATTTGCATATCTGGCCACACAATATACTCAGTATTCTGTATCTGTAATATTTCCGCGCTTTTAGCACAAAACCGCGTTCGCTCAACGGCTTTCATAATGGCTTATACGTGTTCATAAAATACGTCCGTAGAACTAACATCGCACGTTTAGGATTTTAAATAAACGGAAAATTCTGCGCGCAAATACATGTAAAAGTGGAAAAAAATTGTAATATTGATTGCTTTTTTAACTCTGTACCGTTATTTTCTGTACTCTATGTCATTAATATATATGTCTTATTTTTGACATATTATCTTGTTGAATTTTATTATTGATGATGAATGATAATATTATCTTGTTGAATTTTATTATTGATATTATTGATGATACATGAATTTCATAGTGGCAAAAGTATAGTAATAATGAGGGTAATACAAAGGGAAATTATTTAATCCTGGTGATCCTTATTAAGATACTAAGATAGGCTCATGGAATTATTTGTATTATCACCGATCCTCGATAAATGTAGAAAGTTTGAATAAAATCTATCCATTCAAAGTGGGTCAAAATCGAGTCTGAAGGATTCAGATACAAAAATACAGGGTAAATAAGTAGTTTATCTTAAGTCTGAACAAACTGTAACCCGCGGCGTCACTCGTGTGATACCCGGGTAAAAATAGCCCATGTGATCCAGACTATAATCTATCTCTGTACCAAATTTCATATAGATACGATAAGCTGTTTTCGCGTGAAAGAGTAACAAACACCATCCATCCATACTTACAATTTTTTAGCGTTTATAATAACAGTAGGATTCATATGTATGTACTTACCTGTACTAAATAATCAGCAATACAATCCAATCTGATATTATAGTGACCATTAATCGAGACACGTGTAAGCCTCATTCTAAGCTAATTAAACATAATCCGTCAGCGTGATTGCGGTTCAATTCAGATTGAGACTGAGGTTTCCTGTTGAGAGGATTTACGTATCTTATTTAAATGGCGTTAAATGCATATTATTACTCTATCTTAAGAATAATTCCAAAACCATTGGGCAGTTTTAAGATACTTAAGATACTTCTGTAGCTACACAGCTACACTGTCTACAGCTACACTGTCTACAGTGATTTTGTTTCATAATTATAATATTTAGTATATAAAGGCAAATACCTGACGTAAGAATGTATACCTCTAGCGATATATAATTGTCAAACCGGCATTAAATATGAAACAATAGTTTTTATATCACAATATAAAACGTACTTAGTCACTTTGGCATTATAACAACTAAAGCTCCACTGTAGCATCTAGTTCATAAGTTGCGCCTTTTCCCAAGTCGGTTAACAGGCTGCTGTATAATTGAACAAGTTTCGACAAACAAACATTAGTAAGCGATGTACGTAACGAATTAACATGGTATTTGGACAATTTCAATTTGGAAATTAAGCGGAGTTGATGGGTGAACACATTTCGCTAATTGGCGTAGATTATGCTGGAACGCGTGTCGAAGAAAGATTTGTTAGATGCTTTGTATGAAGACCGTTTATTCTGCCAGACCGAGTAATTTATTGTGCGTCCCTACCGGGAATCGAACCTAGAATCACTCGGTTCTACGCTCACGCGTTAACCACTTAACAAAGGTGGTAATTAGAAAATATGAGATGATGTATATAAATTTTACGGAATTATTTCTAAATAGTAATCACATATAGTAGTACCTATAATTGTAAATTTATTTTACACCTTACTAATTGGAGTTAGGTAGATATATTTATTAATGTATACCTGCGCTCTCGTGTGAAAAATTAATTGAACAGCGTCAAAATGACTGAAGACTTGCCATTTTCGGAATCGTTGTATAATAAATTCACGTACAGTTTACATTCGTCCCTTATAGTTTCTTTTGGATAAAATACAAGGAAATAGAACGTCTAGCAATTAATTTATTATAATAAAACCATTTAATTTTTACTAAACACAGGCATCAGCCGCACCAATTCGTGGGAGTCTGAATAAATGAGATTGTTATCTCTATCAAAGCAAATCCCCAGCACGCCAGCGACGCTCACGATTTTCTTCACTTTTTGCACAATTCTACTTATAACATAGATACTGTTCTCACTACACAAATATACGTGACTCGAGTTGTCAATGGCCATGCCGAGGAACCTTGGGTAATCTCTGAGCAGTATCGGCGAGGTATCGTTATTCTTTATTCCGAACAGCCCAGAACCGTTGATGAAGAAAATATTGTCTTCAGAGTCAAATACGAATTGATTTACTGTATAATTGTTTAGCTTATACACCCCATTCACGGACCTGTTCGCGTAGAAATACGCTTTCAAACTTGGGAATCTGATAAAGTACAATCGTTTTTTCAACACCAGCCACCAGATATCCAAGTTTTTTACGAGGAGGCGCTTCAGTGTTCTCAATGTCGGATTGTATCTGTAAATGCCGTGACTGCCGCCGAAGTATACTTCGCCGTTCTCTTCGTCGCTCGCCATGGCAAAAGCGTCCTTGACTCCTTTCAAAACGGTCAGCCTTTTGGTGTCAAGTTGGAGTGCAGCCGGGAGGTACTCGCCCTGGCCCGCGTCGAAACTGAAGTAAAGTGTGTTAGTTAGTTTGTCGACAGCTAATTGGTTCGGACTGTGGGGTAGTGTAGCCAGCGTCTGCTTCACAAAGCACCGTTTATTCGATTCCTCAGATTGCACGTCGCAATGTTCTGACGTGTTTTCTCTGACCAATAAGATGAGAATTAATAGTTTTACGGCCATGTCTGATAGATTTCCTTAAACGGTCTCCGAGTCTCTTTAACTTTAGACGTATTGTAGCAATTGAGAATCCCTCTATTTCGATGAATTGTAACGCGTGTAAAAGTGTAAAATAAAAGTCTCCAGTGTAAAAATAAAGATAAAATTAAAACTGTATAAAATTTAACGAATCAACGTCCAATAACGTCACTCGTCTGTACTCCGCGATGTTCGAACTAAAATTACAATGCAGCCGTGTGAACCATTATGTTTACAAACACATTATTAGTAACTTGTAAATCATTCTGTGAATGTAAACTATATGAACGATGAATTATTGGATGATTCGTTGACTCAGTGGTTGATTACTTTGGATAAGTTTGATTTAAGTCGCGATGTCTTTTAGATTATCTAATTAAAGTAATTGATAATAGAACTTATCATAGACAGGGGGATTCCCGTGACGACTTAAAGCAGTACTAATTCAATAGGTCAATAGGTCGTGTAGCGCCGTCATTTTCCCATACTAGTGTTACTAAACCCACCAGATTCAAACTTGAATGCCCCTAATTTGATTTCCAAACGTATTTCGCTTTAAACCAAATACCTTTTCCAATTGCGTTTCCACGCTACATTATAAGCCAAACACATATCAGCATGCCTTTGTAATTGATCGAGTGTAAACATAACAAAATGAACTAGTCAATAATGTATACTAAAGTCAGATCGATGTGTTACGTGCGAGTTAGGGCGTGCTACTGATCGAATAACACGCTGGCTGCTGCTTGCACTGAAGCGGAATTATTATCCATGTAGTGTTCTGGAAGTTGGACTTTGACCGCAGTAAATGGCTTTGAGAATTAAGGTTGATATATCATACACTGTCATACTCGTTTTGATGATGTATGGAGAAAATTGGACTCTGCAATAAATGAATGGTTAGTAGGCTAATAATGAATAGATATATAGGGTCGTATACACACCTATTCGATGACGTATTATGGAAGTTGTACTTTGACCTCGGTAAGTATTACTACAAAGGCTTATGGGTTGACATAAGCATCATTTAATACATAAATAATCGAATGCTGTAATTTCCTGCGTTTGATTTTACGCGAGTGTTATACATAAAATGTCATTATTATTATTTGTTCATTATAATGACATGTTATGTCATATTTCAGTGACCCCACTGGAAACGTAATATAATGAATGAATTAAATCAATGAAAATACAATATGCCAATCTTGTTTTAACAAATAAAAGTCTAGTTCTAACTTAGACTTTGGAAAACAGCATTCGGGACTATGGTTTTATGGTAAACCAAAGGGTATTGATTCAAAATATACATTAAATAGTATCTTAACAGTAATTCATGCTAGTTTTTCATATTGTTTTATAGGTTGTGAAGGAAGGTTAAATAAGTTGAATATATTTTGTGCAACTATTGGCTTCTTTATGAAAAGCAATACTCATCTTTTATTTATGATATTATATTACTACGTGTAATACGTAGTCTATTTTATTTCCATAAGGGTTCGTCATTTGCTATATAAGTGTTGAAATCGAGCACGTTTCGGCACGAATTGGGGCATCGAGGAAGGTCGAGGAAGGACCACCCCACAGAAGATCCACCTGAAATAGTAGCATGATACTGATCTTTCGGTGAGCCGGGAACTGGAGACCCATATCCTTTTCCGCACTCTTCCCAGGGCATTCCTGCCTTGATCGCTTACCAGGCGGACCACCAGCTCACTAGCCCGCTATTATATTGAAACTTATTGTGAATTACAGTACGGTGTAAACACGGTCGAACTTATACAGTGAAGTTAGATTGCTTTGTTTACGGCACGTGTGCATTCCCAATGTCTCAGCGGCAGTATTCAGTATGCTGATACGGTGTCTTTATAAAACAAACTGCAGTATTGACAGCTTAGTGATTGGAGCCAGATTGAACGATTTGCTTGTTTTGCGAAGTGCTTTTTGTCAGTGTGAGTACGTTTTGTTGTGTAAATGTTTTTGTTTTATGGAATTAAAGTTTTTTTTTTTTTTTTTTTTTTTTTTTTTTTTTTTTTTATGTCATAGCGGGCAACTGAGCTGGTGGTTCGCCTGATGGTAAGCGATCACCACCGCCCATGAACATTCGCAAAGGTAGTGCCTCTACGAATGTGCTGCCCGCTTTTATGGGATAAGGGAAAAGGAAAGGATCAAAGTCTGGAAAGAAGGAGTGGACTGGGATGGGTGAGGAAAAGGAAATGGGCCTCCGGCTCCCCCACTCACCGTACGAAACACAGTGGCATGCCACTATTTCACGCCGGTTTTCTGTGAGGGTGTGGTACTTCCCCGGTGCGAGCTGGCCCAATTCGTGCCGAAGCGTGCTCGACTCCCACAATAAAAAGTGGAAATCGGAATCTTTTAAGTTTGTTAAAAATATTACTATTTTGTATAAAATTTGTCATAAATTTATTTTTATTGGGTCATGGTTGTGAAGAATGTCTGATTATTCATTCATTAAAGTTGCATCTGTTTAATTGATTTCTTTCTAGCAAGTGTATACTGTTGTGTGTGTGCTGCTGTGCATATTATAAACCAAAGCCGTCTTCCGCCGTCTGTGTGTCTGTATGCTTAGATCTTTTAACCTTACGCAATAGATTTTGATGAGGTTTTTTTAATATATAAAGTGTTTCAAGAGGAAGGTTTATATGTATAATTACATAGAAAAAGAGGGGGTGTTAAACATCACACGGATTACATTGCTAACGAAGCATTATTTGTATGTTTGTTTGTGTAGATTCAAGCAATGCAGGTCTGAGTGCATGTGCACAGAGTAATACGAAATGTTTGAATTCAGAGACAATGTCATCATATTTTTATGGTGATTTATTTATGTTATTTATTTATTAGATAAGATTTTTCTATTTCAATATCAATTTTGAATTGAATAAGGATTGTTTTATTTCATTTAATTGTTTATAAACTACTGGAGTGAGTTTAAGTAATAGGTTATGTTTGCTCGCTGAAAAATAATATCAGCTGTTATTAATAAAAGTTAAATGGTACGCAAAATAGAACTATATATATACAGAACTCCAATTGATATAATTAATTATTATTCTGAATAAGCTATTTATTATCCACAAAGATACATTTATGTATTACCTGAACTAAAATAGCTTCGACATTTCATGAAAGTTTGTTCATGCATTTAGAAGTGATTGTAAAATATACTTTAAATACAGCTTTCGATAGGATCACATTACACAGAAATTAGTATCCTAATAATGTTATAAATACCATATTTGTAAGTATGGATAAATGGATGTTTGTTACTCTTTCATACGAAAACAGCTTCATATCTGTATGTAATTTGGTTCGCAGACAGATTAAAGTCTGGGTTAGAACATAGGTTTCTTTCGGGTACCGCGCGCGTGACGCCGCGGGTTAGACCTTATGGATTGTTCTCTTTCACACAACAATCTTTTATAGGATCTAAATTAAATTTGGTACAGAGACAGATTATATAAACACAAAGGCTACATTTCAACCAGGTACCACACGAGTGAACCTAGCTAAGGTATAGTAATCTCAAATCTTTACATATACCCTTAAAATTAACCTTGCAAAAATAGCAAAAGTCTGTAGCTACGTACCCTGTAAATAGCGTGATAAAACGTACAAGTACTCTATTTTAAATGGTAATGCCAGCGCACTAAGCCAAGTGTAAAATTTCAGACATTTTATATCTGTTTGCGCCATTTGCGTCCACCCACACACGCGCATTACACGTACACAATAGGGTTTTGGTCAGGTGTGAGTCGGATTTGATTGTATACTTTATATTTTAGAGGTTTATATAATAGTGATCTTTATTTATTAAGCGTTATGTTGTTAACAACGGATTAAGATTGAAATTCCTAGGTTGATATTATGTGTAAGGGCATATATTTACATATGTATGACTATTTGCGCCCCGCGATTTCACACGGGTAAGTCTGTATCCCGTAGGAATATCCCGATAAAAAGTTGCCTATGTGTTATTCCTGTTGTCCAGCTATCTACGTGTCAAATTTGATTGCAATAGGTTCAGTTGTTTTTGAGTGAAAGAGTAACAATCATACACTTACACATGCATCCATCCTCACAAACTTTCGCATTTATAATATTAATGGGATTTATCTATATCCATATACAATAGTGAGGTGACATAATTTAGACACTTCTTTTAAAAACAGGTAATGAAAATATAATATTTCTTAATATACTGCCCGTGCTATCCGGCAGCGGTACGCATAATTCCATTCCTTATTTCAGCTTCTCAAGGATTTTGTTTATATATTTATATGAAAATAATTTATTTATTTATCCTAAAATACAAATAAACTTACAGGTAAATAATTAAATCGATATTTATACCATGTATGTGCGAAATTTATTGATTTAGATAAGACATACATATATTTTCAACTGACTTTAAAAAACTCGGTCAATTTGACTGCATTTTTTCTGAGTTTGTTAGCTCTGAACGTTCTACTGAGTGAATCGTTTCCCTTTTTTATTTGTATGCTTGTGCTTTCGAAACATATAAGTAAATACAAAATTGAAGTAGCGTCAAATCTACATACTCCGGGTCCATTTGTATCGTATAAAATACTATATCAATTGTATTTAAATTTTAAATTTAGCAATAATTAATTCCACGTCATCCAACTCGGTTGATCATCAAGAATACATTGTGAAGTACCTACGTTTTTGGCTGTCGGTTAAAAATAAATTTATTCACACAACCCTAAGCTTTACGCACTCGAATCACACTGCCCTAATTTTCCCTCATACCTTCATACCTCCCCGCAATCGATATTACTGTTCTAACACGTTTATTTAATATTTTCTTGTGTTTGATTTTACGCGAGTATTATACATTTAGAAATTAAAGACTTAAACGACTGGGTCTCCCTGTGACCACGCTCGCTATAGTGTTCCACCACGCTCGTTGTGAAGTGTTCGAAACGTTGGGCTAATAATATAATGAATAAATCGCGTTTAAAATCGGTTTAAAAGTTTTTAATTTCTAAACGTTTATTTAACATTGTTTATTTATTTACAATATGTAACTTCGTCTGCAATACTTGGACGAAGATGATAAAGTAGCTTATACTGAGATATAGTTGAAAACCTTTCTTTACTCTTTCCAGTACTTTCATTTACTCCTTCGTGAATCCTTTCCCTATCTCATATCCTTCAAAGTTTGTCAACAACCATCAAGCAACCTACCAAAAGCCTAAGTCTGCTAACCTACACATACTTGTGTGTCTTACGTGTCGGAATGGTTTGACAGTTTTGGTAGTCTGCTAAGCATTCCATTGTAATACAATCGAATTCCATCGAATCGCAACTAAATTGCAATGGGAAGTTTATGTCATGAGATATTTTCGTTGGCAACACTGAGAATTGTTTCATCGACACCACTGCAATGCATGTAGAAAACTAAAACAATAAGGATTAATTTCTGCAGAATACGAATCGTTACATAGATTATAATTGGTAATGCTCTGCTGCTCATTTAACTAAAATTGACTAGGCCAACTCCTTTGACAATTCTGTTATAAAAAACAATACTTCATGACTTTGAATGAATGAATGAATGAATAAAACTTTATTGTACACACCAATAGGAAATAATTCAAAAGCACAGACTAAAAAATACAAGTTGCACAATAGGCGTCCTTATGGCTACAGAGCCATCTCTCCCAGGCAACCAAAACAACGAAATAATACATAGAAATCGTATAGGTCGGTGGTGTATACTATAGATATAAGTTTAATTTATATAGATAAGTATATAGCATACGACTTTCATGGTTATCTTCGTCATTAGCTCATACCTTGTACGTTAAAGACATAAGTCTTTGTGAGTTTAGTGTGGTGGTGGTGTTTATCATTCTAGCCTGCGGGTTGTGAGAGACTTGTAATTATAAGTGAAAATAACTTTTAACTCCTATAGCATAAATCTTTAGGAGCAATATTATTTATTATTTTTTTATTTTTAACTAATACATCAATATAAGAAACCGGATAAAACTAATAGACAGACGGGTAATAATTTAAATGATTTTTCCTTGTTTTATGTACCTTTTAAATAAAATATATAAAAGTTAACTTTTATAAAAAAAATCTGACACCAAAATTTAATTTTGTTGCATATTTACTTACAAATTATCATTGAATTTACCGCTGAAATAAATCGTACATTTTAGCTGAAAAATGTTTCACAAGTGACAACTTCCCACCACATATAATTGCTGAAACTCCTGAATTCAGTGAATAAGACATTTTTATTGAAAATCCTACGCGAGCTTAGAAGAACGCAAACGAAATACGATCGCACTGAAATATGTTCTATATTCACGGCGAAATGTACCTTATAATGCATTGATAAAAGAGCTATATTTGTGTGCACTAATTTCCGGAGGGAGGAGGCACTTTGGAGATCTGTTGACATCCATAAAGAATAATAAGTGGAAAGCCTGAAGCCACAAGTAACGACTTAATTTCAGCATTCGCTTGATGTTAAGGTGTGTTTCATCGTAGTGTATAAAGGTTGTGCGAGTTCTTTATTTAATCTTGAAAACTACCGAATCGATTAAATCTTAATGGAAGTTAGAGTAAAATTAATGTTATAATAATAATAAATGGAACACAAAAACAAAACGAGAAAATCGGTTATGAAATCATTACAGTTAGAGAAATCGGTACATAAAAATACATACAAACCTTTGATTCCTCTGTCAGATGTCGTTTAAGGATTTTTTTGAGATCTCATCGTTACCGTCGCAAGTCGCAACATCCATATTTTTATTCCATTACGTTTTAAACCACTCTTCAGGACATAAGGTTAAAAAGAAAAACGGAGAAAAAGAGAAATACCTACATTCCAAATTTAATTTAAAACAGAAACGCAGTAAATTAAACTTTAGTGAAACTAGAAGAAACAAAATATAGGTAAGTGCAGTTTGAGTTGCAAACTTGACGCTTTGGAAATTGGGTTGCAACGTCGTGGAAGTTGCGAGTTGTATAAAACTCGCTAGAATGGAATAAAACATGATATTTTTACTCGTTTTATACGAATTCTGAAGTATATAATAGTGTGTGGAAGTGTGCAAGTGGAACATTATACTTCGTGGCGAGATTAAACTATGGAATAACCGTCACATCGTAAACAAACAAAAATATGTGTTTGTTTTTATACATAGTTAGATAGTAAGCCCAGAATCTTCCTATTTGCATTTAAACATTATAAAATACTGAAGAATGTAAGTTAAGATCAACGTGTCTATAATATTTTCTAGCCAGTAAAATCAGGGTCAATGAGCTTTTGGCGAACTTTCAGTCGTTTATAGTGTTCTAACATAGATGGCGCCACTTGCGTTACGTTAGATCTAAATCGCGCTATTGATATAACGTACAGAAGTTACAAGAAGGTAGCGAAACGTAACAAAATCATACTTACCTGGCGTAGGGGACACCGTGATCAGCAAGGCGGTTCCCCCAGAGCGAGGCTCCACCATTGCACTGCGGCGGGGTTGACCTCTGCGATTATCCCTAATGTGGATAACTCGGACGCGTAATTTTTGGTAGTGGGGACTGCGTACGCGCCGTCCCCCTTATTGAAACACTAGAAGCGAAGTTAAATATTTCGCTACGTTATTGTGTACTAATGTAAGAATTAATTTGTTTGATTGCGATTATCTCAAGAGCTACTGGACCGATTTCAGATGTTTTTTCACTATTAAATTACCGTATAAGAAAGAATATCGCATTCATTGGCTTACAAAATATAAAAATTTATTGTTATTCCCTTCCATCTAAACCCTTATTAACATGGACATTAACAATAAACGCCTTGAAGGGAATAATATTGTATTCAAATTTAATGCTCCTTATATAAACCTTTGAGAATTTCCAGATATTAGACATCCAAGATGTCCGTTAACAAAGAATAATTCACATTATTGTGTTAATGGCGGGTTAGAACCTCGTAATGCCCGTTTCTATTCAAATTTACTAAGCGGTTTTATTATAATGAGTTGCTATTATATTTTTGTATGAAAATATTTTTATATTTAGAAGCTGTTTAAGATAAAATTTTAATTTTATCATGAATATTGTATTGTAGCGGTGTTTAATTGTATGCATATCCAATGTCAATCTAAAATCAGTCTATAACTATGTTTACAGAAAAAGGTAGTTTGATTATTACAGAATATGTAAGACATAATTTCACTGAGAAATCTTTGATTTTGATGAGATTTCAATTTTTAATACATGATTTAAAAGTCGAAAATATGTAGACATATCCAACAAAAGTTTTAACGAATTTTACAATATTTTTCATTCCCAATGAATATTTTTAATTGATCCCTTTGACGAATAACGACCGGGAAATATCAAAGGTAGTTGAATGTTACATTTATTTAAAATTTAATGAGATCTGTATTGGATTTCATAAAGATAATACTCCAACATGTCACACGTGTCAGCTTTTAATGGGATCCCGTGGTTTCTCGATCAATTGTAAACAAACACAGTCCATAAGGCTGATTGTGCACTATGAAACTTATTTATTATATATTTTATCACCTAGCACAATATTCAGCTGCTAATATTTAGGGATTATAAATTGACATTACGTGGATGTAAAATAAGGATTTATGTAAATGTTAAACACAAGATTAAGGAAACTAATAATATATTGTAGTGAAGAGACATTTTTCCATACAACTATTATAGCCAATCCTATATAAACTACTGTGTCTCAAAAAATCATTCAGTGTGCTATCACATACTCTACGAACACCCGATAGTACACGTAACTGACCACTGATGTTTGGATTTCTGTGTCGAATATATATTTATTATGTCATAGCGAGCAACTGAGCTGGTGTTCGTCTGGTAAGCGATCACCATCGAGTGCCTCTGCGTATGCGTTGCCTTTTAAGCAGCTATAAAGGAAATGAGGAAAGGATTGATGACAGGAATAAATAAATGGCCTGGGAAGGGTGACGATAAGGAACTCCCCCACTTACGAAGCACAGTCGCATTCTCATACTACTATTTCATTCCGGTATTCTGTATGGATGTGTTACCTTCACCGGAGCGAGCTGGCCCAATTCGTGCCCATGCGTGCTTTAAAAAGGATCATAACAAATAATTTTCAAATACAAAAGCAATAGAGCATTTTTGGAAAAAGGCCATCCGACTAGACCATCATATTGAAATATTGGAATATAACGCAACTGTTTACGCATGTTTTAATAAATAAACATGATCTAGCCTAATTGTTACTGACTAATGCAATAATAAAATAGATAATGAATATAAAACGAATTGCTAACATTTGTAACTTCTGGTACAATCGCATATTATGCATGTGAAGCACGCGATTCTCCGAGCAAATGGGTTGATGTCATTTTATTCACATGACCAAAACATCTGTTTATTGAAAACTGTTAATCTTTGTTTATATTATATATATGACGTGCGTGAATATTCATCTAATATATATATAAAATATTATAAAAATCTTAAGTTGAATTCATTTTTGACGATGTAGGGGATTATCTTTGCATTTACTGAAGCGATTTTGAAAATTATTTTACGACTAGAAAGCCGTTATCTGTGAGTGTCATAGGTTGTTTTTATTTTGATTTTGCATGTATTTATGTATAGATATTGTGAAATTTGTATTTCTCTAATCAGTTAATTAATTTTAAGCAGTCGGGTTTGTCCCCCCCCATCTTCGCTCGCTTGGTAAAAAAATACACAGTCCTGGGGGCATAGCTCACATTCCTCTGGGATTGGTTTCCGATTTAAAAATGTTATGTCCTTTTAGAACTACATTTGTACCAAATTTCATCTCAATCGTTTTAGCAGATTAGGCGCGAAAAAAACAGACAGACAAACAGAGTTACTTTCGCATTTATAAATAAGTAGGGCTCAGTTGAAATTCAATTAAGTATTTTCATAGTTATAAGTCGCCTAACATGATCCGATACTCAGAATGTGAGATTAAACCTAGAATAATATTGGATGTTTAACTTTGTACAGGTGAAGCTGTTTCCATCGGGAAAACTTATTTGTTGTTACAGTTTTCCCTTCAACCTTGTGTTAGTCTTGTTGTTTTGTTGTAAAATCTCAACTGGATTGAATAATGGATATAGCGTGAATTATTATCAGCCTTCTTGGGAGCGGTTTACGATGTAGCAATATGATAAAAATATAATGTTCAAATTTAAAAATTTATATTGATTGGATGTGGGAGTCGAGCACGCTTCGCCTCGAATTTCCTCTGACCCTATGTATGTATGCGTAGATCTTTAAGACTAATTTACGTATTTGGTTAAGTTTTTTAAATGGATAGAGTGATTCAAGAAAAAGGTTTATATGTACAATAAAACCTATTAAACTACTCCGAATTTATTTCGTGCGAAGTCGCGGGAGATAATTCGTATATTGTGAAACCTTTAAACTGCTAGAATAAATCAGTTTCATCTCGATATTTTCAATGATTGTAGTTTGAACATTATTTAGATCATTTGAAAGAAAGAAACTCTATAATTTCTTACTTTCTGGATCATTTGAGTTTTTATTTAAATCCAAGGGTTATGTATAAGTCATCACGGCAAGTGATAACTTATGTTATCGTATTGACCATGGTGTCGAATTATGAGGATAACTAAGTTAACAATTTTATTAGTTCTTAACGGACAATGCAATTTTTCAATATTTTAAAAATATAATGTATAGAAAAACCTGTGTTATCCCTCCTATGTACATTTAAACTATGGAGTAAATAAATGGATCTTGAGTGATCAGGTATGTCTGCTATGATTTAAATAAGTAGGTTCGAATTCCGTCTCATAGTCAAATACTTTCTATCCCTTTTATTTACCAAATATTACTTATCTATTTAATTAATTACGTCGTATGAAAAAAAGAAAACAGTATACGTAATTTCCATACCTTATTGTAAATCAAATATTATTATATTAGCGACGAATACTTGTAATATTTCAAACTAATCATAAATTATTGTTGAAAAGAATTGAGATACGAGCTTATTGCGGTTTATCTGTGGTCATAAATCAAACAGAGAGCCACGTGCGTTGCAAATATGTATTACGCTGCTGAAATACTGATATATTACCATTAGCTGTGAATGTGTGATAAATACATGGATATGTTGGTACTGTAACATAAAAATGTATATGTATTTATGTACCAGGATATTCGTGCATTATATATATGTTCTAGCTGCACGCCCGGGCTCCGGGTAGTCGATTTTTTTTATGTCCCAGTCGGCAATGGAGCTGGTGGGACGCTTGATGGTAAGCGCTACCGCCGCCCATGTACATATAGAGAGGCATAAGGTCCATTGCAGACCCTCATCTCTACAAATGGATTGTCGACTTTTTGGGAAGGGTTTAAGAAAGGATTGAAGAGAGGAATAAAGGAATGGACTGGGAAGGCTAAGGAAAAAGTCTTTTATCGTAATTAAAATAATATCCTATCTTTTAAGTCGGATCAAACTGCACATGGAGTGCAAATTTGATTACAATCGGTTGAGTAGTTTAGGAGTCCAACCCCAAGCAACGTGACAAGTAATTTATATATATTAAGATGATGTATGAAGGAGATAATATGAAGATCCGAAACTATTGATCCAATTTGAATAATGTTTATTTTCAAAAGTGCCTCAAAAAGGAAGTTTAATTGAATAGATAATGATTTGAGTTTCCACCAACAGACAACTTTACTATCCCTAGGTGTCTTACATATGGCTATGTATGTATTATTATTTTTTCACCATATTTTGAATATCAATATGGTGAATATAATATAATAGCGGTGAGCCTCGTCTTTGCCCGTGGTACATATATAGCTTTCCTCAATAAATGGTCTATCTAACACTGAAATAATTTTTCAAATCGGACTAGTAGTTCCTGAGATTAGTGCCTTCAAACAAACAAACAAAGCAAAATCTTCAGTTTTATAATATTAGTATAGATATAGAGATTATAAACAACGATAACAGGACCATAATATTAAACCCTTAGTTGACCAGCGTGGTAGACAGCCTTAAATTCTCACAGTCTATATCTTTGATAACAAAATGCCGATACAGATTTTGAATGATCTAAACTTAAAGATTTCGTGAGAAAACAAACAGCATCCAATATAACAATCCGCTATACCTAAAAGCTGGTAATCCCCGGATTTACATATTCAAATAGAAAATCAATTAAGGGCAAACAATTAAACCGAAATAGATCCGTTTAATTGATCACAGGCTTTGTGGATCGCTGCGTAATGTTTAAAATGGGTTTAGATTAAACGGAGACCCGCGTGTTAAATTTAGTATAAAGCAAAATTTAGCTGTTTCATTATATCTTTAATAGATACGATATGGTCATAGAAATTGTAAGAAAATTATGTATGAACGAGTATATAAAATATATCTAATAGTAGCTGCGCCCCGCGGTTTCACCCGCGGAAAATAACCAATGGAGGGGGTGGGGGAGTTTAAGACTGTTGGCGCTTTTGAAAGTCCAGAAGATATAACTTGAGTTTATTTTTAAAAGAGTACAAATTTTGTAAAAACAAATATAAATGAATACTTTGTATAATGCGAAAGTTTGTAAAGATGTGTGTGTTTGTTGCTCTTTCACGCAAAAACTACCGAACCGATTGCAATGAAATTTGCTACGTAGACAGCTGGACAACTGGAATAACATATAGGCAACTTTTTATCCCGACATTCCAACGGGATACGGACTTACGCGGGTGAAACCGCGGGGCGCAGTTAGTTTTAAAATAAACTAAGATAAGGTTAGCATAATATAAAATCCAATACGTATAATTTGACGCAACATTAAAGTTTGCGAACTAAACTCGTGCAAACACTATGATTCGCTGATTTGCGCCATACAATTTGGTATAAGCTTTAATTTTCACAAATTGTTCCGTGAAATGTACGTCTGGTGGCTGTGGGCGTAGTGATGCGCTTTGTCGATAGAATTATGTCGATAACAATGAAGAAAATGAGAAATTTTTTGAAAGAATAGAAAAAATTCGATCACGGGGCCAGATTCGAACCCGCGTTTCTTGCCTAACCGTAGCAACGCCTAGCCTCTCGGCCACCCGCCACAGTAATCTGCTGTAAAAAAAAAATCTCATTTATAAAAGCATTTCAATGCTATAAAACTAAAAATTAAATGAAAAAAATGTTGAAATTTGAGTACATATTGTTTTCTTGAAAATATTGCTGCTTTTATTAAAGACACATGCCAAATGCGATGATTTATACATGAATTTGTTATTATTGTATACTATAAGGAATTGTAATTTATAGCATATACGCGTTTAATGAAAACATTAAATTAAGGATTTCACATTAAATATATCGAATCACAGTAAATATATTTTAACAATGAATGTAAATAAATAATAGTTTAAAAAAAACTAAAAAACACGCTTTTTATAGAAAACCGAACTAAAAAATAGAAAATAAATTTAAATGAATTAAAATTAAGAAAATAGTGTTAAAAATTTCAATGAATATAAATTAATAATAGTGTGAGTAAAAAAAAATTATTTTATTTAAATAAAAGCGTGGGATGCATGGTGTCAATGGTTATAGATATTTTATTGACAGATATGAGTAGAGTGATTATGATTTCGATAATATCTTAAGAAGCACCCCACGCTTTTTTTAAAATAATTTTTTTTTTTTTCATATTTTTTTTTAAAACATCGATAATTTCGTCCTTCTCTCATGTGAATAGTTGAAATGGCCATGTGATTATAACACCAGTGTCATATTGACTCGAATTAGTTCATTCGAAAGGTTGTATTAGATCAATGAAGCTTTATTTAACTTAAATTGTTAACCCTAACTTTGAATTATGTTTAAATAGACTAGCGAGTAACTGGTTTTATATTTGAAGGAATTTATAAGGAGTAAGTAAGGTTTTGGTTGACTTCTGTTATTTGTAAGCTACGCTTATACGGTTAGGTAACTTTTAACTTATTCATAATTCATAGTTCTTTATTTGCACAAACATGGTATAAAGGTGTTACAATATAAATAAAACGGTAAGTTTTTCACATGTTTCGCCACGAAATACATAGCATGCAAATATAATGTCAAACATCTAATATAAAGTGCATTTTCATAACAGTTTTTTCTTTAATACATAATGTCAGATAATTACTATATAATAATATGTTATATTTATTGATTTAACAAATCTTTTTAGTCTATTTGTCTATTTACGGGTAAACCGCAACATCGATTTGGTTGAAATATATAATGAATGTAGTGGAAGACTTAGTCTTAGGTTACATGTTTTACAGTAATAGGCAATAGTAGTTTCAAATATAGAAATAATCATCAAAATGGGTTATATATGTATAAAAACCCTTGCAACGTCACTCAATGGACAACAAAAGATATTAGTTTTATCGTGAACAGCATTAATAAGCCGAACAATTATATAATTCAATCTTTATATACCTAATTAAATTCAAACTTTATATGTTTTGATATATAATACGCTATTATTCGCTTTCTATTAACTATTCATTCGGTTCGTAATTGAGAAAACTTCTCAGAATACCCATAGAATTTGTGCTAGAACATTCGAAGTTTTCGCAATGCGACAGAAATGTATTCACTAGGCAATAACATAACACATTATATATTATGCTCATACCAATCTTGGCAATAATACAAATATTATTGATATTACTTGAGCATATATTTTTAAAAAATAATTATTTTTTAACAAAAAACCTTAACCCAAATTGTCAGAACTATACCTAATTTAAATGAGACCACAGGGCAGGCACCAGCTTTAAAAAACGGAATCATAAAAATTGCACATTTGCAGATGTTACGGATAAGACGAAGCGAATAAAGGACTGTACGGGAAAGCGTGCGGAAGAAGATACGGGCCTCTGGCTCACCCACTCACCAACCGACACAATATCATAATGACTTCGAGGTCTTCTGTGGGAGTAGGATACCTTCTCCAGTGTGAGCTGGCCCAATTCCTGCCAAAGCTTGCTCGTATCCTACACTCATCATATTTCCACCAAATTCCACAAACCCTACTGTATTAATTCATAATCGATTATCAAGACGATAAAATCTCGTCTCAAAGTGGAGCAATTCAAATTAATTCAAAACACATGTTCAATAGAGTATGAAATGGTTAGCACATTACACCCGAGATAAGATGTTCATAAATAATGTGGATCGGTTCGAACTTCCTCAGTTATGTGATAAAATTTTATGACGTTTCGGCACACGCTCGCAGCGTAGCTCGTGTGGGCAGATATTTCATAGTGATAACCTTTCAATTTGTTATAAAGCATGCTCTTGTGAAAAATAACGCAGCACCTTTCGGTTTGTGGACCTTTATAACTGAAATTTTAAAGTTGCCTTTTATAAGAATGGAACTGAGTTTGTTATAAACAAATCATGTGAAAAATATTATCATTTTAGGTAACATTCAATCATAAAAATGTTTCTTTTCGGAACAGTGAATATTTATTAATTATCTCATAAAATCGTTTTTAATTGTCAAATGAAATATAGCAAAATAAAATTGTCACTGTTATACGTAATCAGTACAAAAATAGTCGAACTTTATACAAGCGCTACCCTATTATATATATTGCATCACTCTCATAGGCCGTTGCAGTAACCACATACATGTATAAAGCCAAGTTTTCACTGTTACGTACAATAATTATGGAGGTTGTCGAAATGATAGCGTCATCAATTTCTAGGGTACTTATTACAAGACTCGTAGTCTAAGTACCCACATACGCTCATAAAACTAAACATCCGCTATTTCCCATAATCAGTATAAAAGTTCATTGATCGCGTTATCGCAAGCCGAACGCAGCAAACGACTTGTGGCTCAGATCATTTAACATTTAATGCTGCGTCGGTGATTTTCAAAGCGCTCTCTAATTGTGTCAGTTCATTCCGTGGATTCTCATTAGTTATGGACTGTAGGGTACGAGCTGGCTAGTGCTTTTAGTTTTAAATTTTAAATCTCGTCTGATAATCAAGTCGAGAAAGTTGTATTAAAAGGGATTCATTTAAATGTATGTGTTTCATTAGTGAGGGTAATTAGATATATTAATTTGTAGTAGTTTAATTTCAATGTTTGGAAAAAAAGTGACAGATAATCGCGATTTCTACGTGTAGTTTTGATGTGTGGAAAAATAAAATTTGTTAATGTGTATATATCAGCGTAAGATTGACAGTTAACAATTTAATGCATTATTTTTCGTTAAATTGTAATTTATCATTGTGAAGGTTTGCGAAGCGGGGCTTCGTCAGCATGCAGCCAGCAACTGACCGACGTTTGGAAAAAGTATTGCGTATAAGCAATATGGTTTAATGAAATGCATTACTTTAATTTGGAAGCAAATGTTACGGATCACAATAAGTCGATAGATAGTCCCGCGGCGACATATGTAAATAAAAGAAAGGAAATCAAAATGAATGGAAAAAAATAGAAAATTAAGTCCGATGCTGTGTATGGACATATGAACGAATGAACTAGGAACGCAAAGCGACCAAATAGTGGTAAAAGGCAGAACAGATTTGCGCGACTAAATTTCTAGGGCTCTTGTGCATTTATACAAGATTGAATCGCTCGAGTGTGCTGAAGTGCATACGCGGCTTAATATGGTGCTATTGTATTTGTCATAATAATAACAACTTCCTTTACTAAATATTCTTTCTAAATATAAATTAAATATATGTTTACTACATTTTCGCACGCAGATTCAAAACCTGCCCATACTTTTATGCGATTTGCGTACATACAAACAGACAAACAGAAATATTACTAACCGTTGTTTTGGGTCTATAACAATTTCATATAACATTTCAATTATTCTTTATTGAAATACTTATGGATAGAAATTGTCTGATTACGGCTATTCTATGTAACTAACTAACTAATTTCAATCCGTACTTACTTTAATCATCATGCAATCAGTTCAGTAGTTTTTGCGTGAAAGAGCAACAAACACACACACACATCCTTACAAACTTTCGCAATGACAATATTAGTAAGATGTGATTTGGCTTTGTCTCTGTCAAAGATCGTCCAGATCGGAACTTGCTATACGTTTTTGCGTGATAGAGTAATAAACGCCATCAGACAGTTTTTATCAGACGTCGTAAAAATTCCTCAAACATTTACCTACACCTGGCTATTTTATTGTACAAGACGTAAAAAGTGATTTCATAGTTTATAGTTCACAATGCAATATTTTAACCTCATCATGATGAAAATATAAAAACAAAACACAAAAAGTATTCATCCCCTAAACTATAACATATTCATTGCGCCGAGCTAAACTAATCTAGATGCAAAACCGAACCTAATTGCCATTTAATTTTACGACCAGTTGGAGCAGGCGTAATAATGAACTCTATCCCAGGAGATATTAAGCTTTCTGCGGCTCTTGGTCTAGTTTGAAACGTTTGAAATGCTCTCGTTTGAGCTATTTGAGAGGAAAGTTTTGGAAAGTTTGTTCTATTATATTTGTATTAATATAATCTATGAGAAATTTTGAAAGAATAGAAAAAATTTGATCACGAGGCAGGATTCGAACCTGCGTATCTTGCCTAACCGTAGCAACGCCTAGCCTCTCGGCCACCCGTGATCCTGCCACAGTAATCAAATTTATTCTATTCTTTCGGTTTCATGTGCCTAAGGGGCACCCCGCGCCATCTATTGAGATGATTAAGAACCATCACAACCAATACGAAACATTATTTCAATGATTACAATATTGTATCGATGGAACGCGGCCTTTGTTAAATTTAATTTTTAGTTTTATAGCATATAATATAATCTATATAAATATCTGTACAAAGAAATTAATTCGATGCTTTGTTGTTGGTGTTTAATTGTGGTTTTTTTAATTTCTTTAACTTGACTTGTCTAGTAGATATCTATCTTATTGACCGTACGAAAAACAATATGCTGTTATTATTTCACGCCGGTTTTCTGTGGGGGTGGTGTACTTCCGCGTATCGAGCTGGCCCATTCGTGCCGAAGCGTGCTCGACTACCACATTAAGAACTTTCACTTTTTTACTCTTAGTTTATCAAATTATTTATCTTATCTATTAATTTTACAATTTAATAACATTATAACTATTCGATTTATAGTTACGTATGAAAATGTTTTCATCTTAATAATAATAATTCGCGTGGGTTTCAGATTTCTGAATAACAAAATATCTTCAGGCACTTGAACTAATAGTATTGTTAATTAAGTTATATTGTTTACTTTCTTTATCTTAAGGCATGGCGTGGGTTTGAATTCCAATTCCAATTAAGTTATAACTAAAATGTACAGGAAAGAAATTCAATATTAAAAGATTACTAGCGGTCCGCCCCAGCTCTGCATCTTGGGGTTCACGTAAGTTTATCTAACGGTGAAATAGTTATTTAAATGAGTCGAATAGTTCCTGAGATTAGCACGTTCAAACAAATAAACCTCATTTTATTATTAGTAAATAAATATAGTACAGCATTTAATAATAATGACTGTGGAAAATAAGCGATTGTATTTATAAATAATTGTTTTGTAGTGTTAGAATTGTGAAAAAAGACAGAGCCTATATAGACCGACTAGCACCTACATCTCTTTCCTACACTGGAATAAGTACTGCTTTAAGACGTCTTAATAACCCCCTAGAATCGGTTAGATTTATACATAACGATGTATATGTTTCCTTAATAAGCAAATCTTGATTCCGAAATATATATCTCAATGCTAAAGTTTCATTACAATTGGTATATTTTTAGGTATATTTATATTTAATTGAATTGCTGTAAAGAAATCCAATAAATTATTTATTAGTATATTAGAAACGCGTCTTATCTCGATATTGCCTACGTGAAATTAATAAATAATACAGCATTAAAAATCCCAACACGTCACGGGCAGAGGCCAACAAAAGAACACAACCATAATTCCAGTCACGTCCGGCACTTCTAATTTCTCCCGGTTCGCATTAACTCAGCAACATAGACATTGATGTATCTGGCAGTTTCTGGTAATTAGTGGTAACTTGAGGTTGGAACAGATTTGTTAAGTAATTGGAGTAATTATTGAAGTGCGTTGGTTGAGTTGTGGATATTATGAGATACTAGACGCTCGTCCCGGCTCCGCCCGGATATTAAGATTCCTTTTTTACCCCAAGGGAGCTTTTAATCGGAATAAAAAGTATCATATCACTCAAGTCAGCTCATACTCTATCTGTATTCCATTCCTCATAACCTGTTCACAAGTTTCAGCGTGATTGATGGACAAACATCCAAATAAAACACTTCACATTTATAATGTTATTGTGATGTATGTATGAGATATAAAGGTATTTAAGCTAGTTGTTTCGTTATCATAAATTAGTTTTTTTTTCTAATTCTTAGGAGACACTATTGAATCCGTTTTAGAAATAGGTATTTTTTCACATGCCCACAGATAATAATATAATACTGCTATGGCCTAAGCGTCGGCTTAAAATAAATAAAAAAAATTGAAATTAAATACCAAAATTTTCATCCTAACCCGTTCAGTGGTTTAGATGTGAAGAAGTAACCGACAGACAGTTACTTTTGCAGTTATAATATCAGTAACCTAAATTAAATGACATTACATTCAGACGCCACAGATAAAACAAACATAGGGACAGATAACATAATTTTATTGAGTGGAAATCCAGCCCGTAGAGAAGCGAAACTAAAGGGCAATTGTCGTCATTATTGTTAACTCCTGGCTTATTCGGGTCTCCGTGACTAATTTTACGAACTAGTACCGAATAAACTAGCTTTTGTATGCGGTTTTGTCCGGATTCCAAATTAACTGTGCCACGTATAAATTTTAGTTTAGGTTAAACTAGTTGCGCCCCGCGGTTTCACCCGCGTAAGTCCGAAACCTCTAGGAATATCGGGATAAAAAGTTGCCTATATGTTATTCCAGTTGTCCAGCTATCTACGTACCAAATTTCATTGCAATCGGTTCAGCAGTTTTTGCGCGAAAGAGTAACAAACACACACACATCCTTACAAACTTTCGCATTTATAATATTAGTAGGATGGATATGGACTTACGCGGGTGAAACCGCGGGGCGCAGCTAGTTTATAATATAAGTAGTATGTGCGGTGTATTTCGTCTACAAAAATTAATATCTGTATTAAAGTCCATAAAATTAAGTGCAAAACACCAATAGTCTGAATTTGTAGCTAATCTTGCAATCAATGCCAAAAAGATTTTAGTTATTTTTAATTTTAACTGATGTTCCAAAAAAAAGGGTCTCAATACAATTGTGTTTATTTGATTTTGATACTCGATAACTTCGTGGGTTTTCAAACTATTGACGTGATGTTATTAATAGTAGGAAATGGTTGCCATTTTAGAAATTGAAGTGATACTTCCTCTTAATATAAGAATTGAAATAGTTTGATTTTCGCCTTAAATACGATCATTTAATATTCGTTAGATGTTTTCAAATTACGCTTCATTATTAAATCAATTTTAATATCCTCGAAGATTATTATTAATTAAAAGTCCTAACAAATTTATAATAATACGTATAGTATTATGTTATCTATGATGATATGAATCATAAATTACTATTACGCGCGATGTTATTAAAAACTCAAGTTCTGCAAAGCGATTTTAAATAATTATAAAAACGTTGAAATATCTTGTGAAATAACTAGTCCGCAATTTTTTAATTTACTTTCAACGAGGGTCGTTATATCTTATCATAATTAATTCTGAGGTTAGATTATGTTTTTTTTAATTGCAAGTCCCTCATTACGATAGCTTGGTTGAAAACTATGTTCAACTTTGGATTAGATTCCTTTTAATTAACATATTATTTTTATTATAATTATTTTTTAGCTTCATTTGTATTTAATAACAATCCTATCTCATCCTACTTCGAACTAATATTATATATGCGAAAGTTTGTAAAGACGTGTGTGTTTGTTACTCTTTCACGTAAAAACTACTGAACCGATTGCAATGAAATTTTATACGTAGACAGCTGGATAACTGGAACAACATAGAGGCAACTTTTAATCCCGATATTCCTACGGGATACAGACGTACACGGCTGAAACCGTGGGGCGCAGCTAGTATATAATAAGTATGATGGCATGCTAGTTCAAATGGCGAATTCTGTTACCAGATATTTATAAAACAGCATCTAATATATGTGTTCAAGCAATGGTTAAATGAATTTGAAATTCACCTGTATGTATATATGTAACAGACTCATTTAAGCTTGTTTCTGACCCACTTTAAACGGACAGATTTATACAAACTTTGTACACTTACCGACCCCCGATGTCGGTAACAATTTCATGAGTTTATCTTATTATCCTGACTAGGTTCGATACGATTAAATATTTTTCTAACATGTAATCTGTATAAAGCGAAGTGATACAGTTAAGTTGATTCTTTCAATGTGTGTGTTAGGTTGTATATTTAGGATTATAACTGAATTGTGGGACGGTAGGTACATTGGTGGAGTTACAGAATAAGAAATGGTAGGTGAAGTGCTTATTGAGTAGTATTTTGTTAGGATGTTCAAAATGAATTCGGTGTGTCTATTTTGATTTTTTTTTTTAATTAATTTTACGTATACGTTTAATTTTTTAGTTTTAAAGCAGTTAAATGCTTCATACATGAGAAATTTTTAAGAATAGAAACAATTTAATCTCGAAGCGGGGTTCGAACTCATGTCATATTGCCAAACTCCGGCATACCATCCAGAATCTGAAATGGGATCAAATATTAACAATTTCGTATAATGACATCAATCACAAAAAGAAATACGTTAATAAGTTTATAACTCTCGGAGATATCGAGTAAAGCTAAAAAAAAATATATAAAAAATATACAGTCGAATTAAGAACCTCCTTCATTTTAAGAATATCGGTTAAAAATATACGACCAATCAACGTTAGTTAGTTGTATGTTTGTTTATAATAATTAAATGCAGTCGAATTGAGAACCTCCTCTTTTTGGGAACGTCAGTTAAAAAACATGAATACTTAGATTACTTGTATGTTTGTTTATGTACAATCACAATGGAATGAAAGAAATTGATTACAAACTAGACGCAAAACCGCTGCGTTCCGAGCGCGACCTCATAGCGTGGTCCAGAAATGTTCTAACGTAAATACTTCGTCATTTTTCACCGCTGAAAAACATTACAGTACTGTAATTTCCATTTTAAACGCGAAATAGTGGCAATTAGAAACGCTTAGCAAAATTTTAATCTTCAACGTACGAAAAACTTTGGGTGTAATTAAAATGCTTGCCTATTCGCGGTTATAATAAGGAAAATTTTAAATGTAACCTTGGTGTATGTTGTGGGGATTAAGACCTTATATTTGAGATGAACTGTATCATAATTCATCCTTAGCTATGTGGTAAACGATTTATTATTTTGGATATGTTTTTATATGATTTTACTTTCATTGCGCCTTTGCGTTTAACGATCCTCTTACATATCTTATTATGATTGCCTGGAAGAGATTGCTTTTTAGCAATAAGGTCGCCTTTTGTGCACTCGCCATGTTAATGTGTTATGTATACTGGGACTGTGTACAATCAATCGTCATAAATAAATAAATAAAAGACTTGGTCGACATTTATGTGGGAATCGAACTAAGGACATCCACCATGAAATTGAAGTCACTGCTTTCTGGCTTCTCAGTATCTGGTTTAGGTATGGGCGCACTCAGAGGTCAATATGCAATCTAAAAACTCACCAAATCCATTCAGTATTTTCAAGTAAAAATATGACAAACATCACCATTTTTTTAGACTATCGATTTAATTATAGAATGGGAGATTTTCACTCTGTCGTTTCTTTTATTAATTTTTAGTTGATATTTTGCAAAACGGAATTAGAAAGTTTATGAAGATTGAATGTTTCTAATATAAACAATATTAAATTACATCCATCTATCATTTTTTGTATTTACAAGGGCTTATAACATAGATACTGGATGGAGCAATGGTGCAAAAATTCCTGGATTTTCAGGGAAATAAACCTTTAACAATAGATCGTAGCCGAAGTCGCGGGCAACCCCTTGTATAAAAGAAACGAGAGAAGTTAATATAACGTATTAATAATCAGAATAATAAGATAAACTAATGAAATTATTGTATTGACAGCCACCCATTGACCCATTAAATAGTAAAATACATACAAATATGCAGGTGAAGCTAATAAAAGCGTGAATGTATTATAGAAGTATAGACAATAAAGATTAAATTAAATGGGTCACATCTTGTAAAATACTATATCGTTGTAGCTGATGACAATATGTCGCTGAGAAACATCCATCATCCATTTCAGCAATTTTCCCGCCTTTTATTGCTTTTACAATCATAATGGAAATATCCCGCACTTCGAATTTGAAATGGACATTTATAATGAAATTGTTCCATAGTTGCTAACGAAAGGAAGTTTATTTGTAAACTTTTTTATATTATATTATAGAGTTATAAATGACCTACTTTTTATCTACTACAAGCAACAACCCTCTGAAATAAAGACGCATGGTGTTTATAACTTTTATGAATTTAGTATATGTTATGGAGTACATTTTTATTAGTGTAAAACATATCTAAACTTATCTTGCAGATGTCGCTGTAGCGAATAATATAAAATCTATATATATAAAATTCTCGTGTCACAGTTTTCGTTGCCATACTCCTCCGAAACGGCTTGACCGATTGCTCTGAAATTTGGTAAGCATATTGGGTAGGTCTGAGAATCGGCCAACATCTATTTTTTATCTCGATATTCCTACGGGATAAGGACTTACGCGGGTGAAACCGCGGGGCGCAGCTAGTACTATATATTTTAAAAATGATTTTTATTAAATTGTATCCAATAGTGCACAGAGAGAAAGAGACAGAAATGCACTCACACATTTATACAATCAGCGAATAAATGGTCTCAGTCGGCTCTGTCGGTACACAGGGCGGTACGCACACATGCTAACGCATAACGTGTGCATGCTAAGAAAAAATATGGGATTTATTATAAACCTGTTGTTTGTATTGAAATAATAAAGCACTGTTAAATTAGTATGTTATGTGAAGAATAAAATTAAAAATAATACAAAAAATCTATATTATTGTGAGATACATATAAGAATCACAAACAACACACACTGGCCTAAGGTTCTTAAAGTTAAATGTTGAGATACAAACATGAATCCATTGGATCCCGCACTAGGCAATGCCTGTCCTGTGAGGATAAACATTCAGATTTTTTTATTTGTAGCCCGTATATCATGTCCCTTAAAAATTCTATATGTATTGAACTGTTTTCATCATATAAGCGTATACCCTGAAACATTTAATACGTTTTTCGCTATTATAACGCTTTAAGAACATGAAGTCCCCTTAAAGAAAATTATGGTGTAAAAATAGTAACGAAGCTACGAGGAGTTAATGGGAAAAATTCCAATAAGACAGCTGAGGGAATCTTGGTATAATCTTGCCTTAACATGGTGGATATAATTTACGCTTGAAGGATAAATTAAATATATTCAATGTTAGAATATATAATATAATAATAACGAATGAATATATTATAAAAATTGAAGGAATTAAATATTTTTCATTTATTATATATCATTTTGGTACAATTATGTTTTTGTAGTAGGAAATTATGTTTAAAATTACAGGTTTTTATTTTTCAAGTTGGAGTCTGTTATTATTAACTGAATATCGATAACTGTTCAACGCAAAGAAAGATAACATTATGATGCTGTGAGAAGAAACGGATTATAGTGTTACGGTTTATAGGCCCGTTTCCTTTTCCTCACCCGTCCTAGTCCATTTCTTCTTTCCAGTCGTTAATCCTTTCCCTTTCCCTTACCCCATAAAAGCGGGCAGCGCATTCACAGAGGTACTACCTTTGCGAATGTTTATGGGCGGTGGTGATCGCTTACCATCAGGCGAACCACCAGCTCAGCTGCCTGCTATGACATAAAAAAAACAAAGTGTAAAAATTTTTTGACAAAAATATTTACAATGTAAATTGTTAACGAGTTCCTTGTCAGTGTTTCGACTCCATCATTAGATCGATTCTATCAGACTTTAAAACAAAAAATATAAACACAAGAAACCGTCGTACCCAATCGTGATAGTGCCACTACAGCCTTAATAAAAAAATCGTCATCAAAATCGGTTCATAAACAGTGATTTAACAACAACAACGACAAAAAAAAATAAATGATAGTATTTAAAAATCTACTTCCTTTTTTAAGTCGCATAAAAATACATTTCACTGAATACATCAAAGTATTTACAAGTTGCCCTGAAATTACTAAACAAATTCAACCAAATCCATCCACTCAAGAGCGTATCACACAAACATATTTGGATGTTCGCAGAATGTGAATAGTTTTCATTAATCAACAATGATACAGAACCATGTATTGAGCTGCCCTCAATTATTTTCAGAAGCTGACTCGTTAGCGCCGTATTTACGCATGAATTGCATTTTTTTCCAACAAAACATAATACAACATGAATAATACAGATTTAATTCCGTTCAGGTGAGTTTAAATGAACACAATACACGCAATATAATATACGTTGTGTTATTTAAATCCACATATAATGTAAATAGAGCAAGGCTTTTCAGGTAGTTAATTGTGAGAGTTCTGTAATTGAAGACTATGTTACGTGAATGTAATGATTATAATATGTTATTTATATAAAACACGCTATTACACATGTACATTAGAGACGCCTTGGGAAAAAATAGCAAAGACACCTCTAAATATTAATTGTAATGATTAAAAAGCATGCTAATATCGGACAGTCATTCTTAATTATCCTTCAAGCGATAAAGTTATAAGCTGTGGTTTAAGTCGAAATCTTACTGCGTACAGTGTGGCGTTATGGATAGTGGAGCCTCCGAATATAATTTAACGTCTGGCGATAATGCATTCTAAACCTGTAATCAAATATAGAATCTACAAGCTGCGCCCCGCGGTTTCACCCGCGTAAGTCCATATCCCGTAGGAATATCGGGATAAAAAGTTGCCTATATGTTATTCCAGTTGTCCAGCTGTCTACGTACCAAATTTCATTGCAATCGGTTCAGTAGTTTTTGCGTGATAGAGCAACAAACACACACATACACATCGTTACAAACTTTCGCATCCTCTAATATTATAAATGCTCTGCAACTTTTTATCCCGATATTCCTACGGGATACGGACATACGCGGGTGAAACCGCGGGGCGCAGCTGGTTAATAATATTAGTAGGATATCTATTCTTTGAACATATGTATCTATTCCTTTTATGCCATAAAAATGCCCAATTTTACACACTAAATAAAGTAGCTAATATAAATATTTATTTTTTCGTCATCACACTTATATTATAAATGTGAAGGTTCAATCACGCTGAAACTGCTGAACGGATTTGTATGAAATTTGGTATGCAGACAGGGTATGAGCTGACTTGGGTAATATGATACTTTTATTTCCGGGCGGATCCGGGTCGAGCATCTAGTATAAATTAAAATTAACTCAACTAAACGGTTGAGTTGCGCGCCTTTTTTGTTTTACTTTAAATATAAGTTTATTGACAATCGAAATGTCACTCAGGACAATCTTTAGGAGGTGCAATTATTGAAACATATTATTTAAAATCATTACAAAGAAACATTGAATTAACTGCAGATCTGATTCCCGGGCGAAGCCGGGGTGGACTGGTAGTTTAGAATATACTAATTATAAGGTACAATATAATATATACAGGTATTGTAAATATGTACATAATTTAAATACACGTTTTTTACATTTATTTATTCAAATAGACTTCTTATAGAAGCACTTTTGAATCGTCATTTTACTCAGTTTTAACATTATATATATAAGGATGAAGGAAAAATAAAACGCCCAACTATTTTCACATATTTAATGAACAATATTCAAATAATCTCACATACTGTTCCAAAATGTATAATTTATGTTGTATATAGAATGCTATACAATACGATACAAGCCCTGTTTATCGAAAGCCTTATCCTAAACTTGTGCCTTTCAGAATCGTAGTCTAGGAGCTCGCGTATATTTTACATAGATAGCACATAAAGATCATAAACGTGACATTACGTATCACATTAAATAATGTAATATGTATAAATATTGAATAGTAGCTTGAAAACGTAATACTGAAATAATCGATGAACATTATTATATCTACTGGCAATAAAATCGATTAAGTGTGCATATATAATATGGAATACAAAAAAGTTTCGATGAGTTTCTTAGCAACACAATTTTTAAAGTATTTATAAAATAATTGGCTAATTATAACTATAATAACATATTTACTAGCTCGGGCTAGCGTGACATCAAAAATTTATTAAAAAATACTCTACAAGCGACGATGTATGGATTTTTCTTACAAACAATACCTTAATATAACTACTAAAAAAAACATATGCATTTCACATTGTTTTAAATCGTTGATCTCATTATACCTCGTTTAAAACAATAAATCTAAATCTATCTATCTGAACTGTCTAATAAATGTAATCTAACTGAACTGTCGTTGACATACCGTTTACATTATATGAGCTACGTTCTATTCACAAAAAAAAAATCATCTGCATTTATGACTGCACAAAATTGGTAAATAATGTCATCAGATATTGCATTAATAACCAACGCCAGCTCCCCAACTTTAAGCATGCTATACTGGAACCGTTATAGCATAACTTAAAATTCGATTTATTTTCGTTACAACATCGTTGATGCTTCTTATTCGATTATAAAGGCCTTTGTCAACTGGACCGTAACGAGATTTTAAATTAGAAGGCTCTTGTATTGAGTTAACGAACGTTTTATTATGGAATGAACTGGAACAAACTGGTTAAATGCGGTTTTAATGTTAATGAAATTCTTTTGTAATATACATTGATACATGATTTTGAACGTATTTACCTGGTTTTTGCTTGGTTTACAAAGGGATATCACAGACAGAGATATCATATATAAATATTCAAACTGGATTACTGCAGATTGTTTGTAATGTATTATGGTCAAAATATACATAGATCTGTGGAAAGCCAAATGTCATCATTACAACAAATTGCTTTAAATTATTCGTTTATAATGTGAAGTTTTAAGCTTAAATTGTATGGTATTATTACATAAATAATTTTCTAATAACTTAATAATTCTAAAACGTTCGTTTCTTTTTTTTACTTTCAGTACTTCAAGAATATCTAGACAGAGTTTAATGGGCTAACCTGATGGAAGGCAATTACCAAAGGTCGTAAATAAGGTCCATTTATTCTTCGGACGCATTCTCAAAGTTTACGGCCGCGTGTATTTTAATGGTCTCACATTTATAAGTTTCCTTTAAAACTACACTTAGCAAGTGTACGCAGCACTCTCTGTTACTAAGGTGACTTTGATATTCAAGGGATTTTATTCTGTATTGCAAACGAGATTGAGCCTGTTTTGCTTTATCGCTAATTTGTTAATAGTGTTGATTGCTTTGGGAGTTCTATTATGATATCTCAGATGCGATTTTGACATACTTTTGGTGTAAATACACTCATATCTGCTTATTGAAGTATTTTATACGAGATAGGAACTGTCTGTTTATTGTCTTTACAGTTAAACCTCTGTAAAAATGTCTCTTTAGAAGATAGACAGTTAGACCTCTTTGAAAATCTCAAAGTTGCAATATTTAGGGATTTTGAAATTGATATTTAGAAATAGCCATTGAACTAGACAAAGAGCTAGCAACTAAATTATTGAGTGTTAACAATCACGAAAATGAGTACGCAAATGACTGAGTCAATTTATTCGCTCGGTTATATTGACAAGGACCTTTACAATGATCATGCCAATAACACCCGGGACCCCTCGATTTATCAGGGCTCTGGAATCGAGGTCAGCAGAAACGTTTGCGATGATATGACGACTGTCTTAAGAATTTAGCGAATACGTATATAACTGGTCCGCGATTTACGTGTGATTAAGAAACATGTATTTAATTGCATTATGTTATAAAATACTTGTCCTTTGTCTGGAGAAATCTATAGAGTTGTTTTAATTATTTATCGTTGGGATATTGAGATTCATTCATTCATATTTTAAGATAAATTCCAACGTTATGTCGGGCAGTTTACGCTGTCTTTTTACAACTTACATATATTGGTTATGTACGTACTTTCATTAATTAATGGATTAACATTTGTATTGAAGTGACCCCTTTTAAAATTGATGTCTTTAACCGATACTGTGATTCAAATAATTTGGGAAATCGTATGTAATTTAGTCATTTTTGTGAATTACTTCTTTGATATAGAGAGCAATTACTCTTTACTCCTATTGCAATTACATATAACTAGTATTTTACGTAAATTTATGGAATCTGTGTTTCATTCCGATACGAAAGATAGTACGAAAGACAGTTATGATAAGAAAAATAGATTTAATTTCCACCTTTTTTAGTTAAGAGAGCATTAGACCATATGCAATTAAATACATTCCTATATAAGCATTAAATATACGACGAAACGAAATAATATACGAAATTAACGAAATAAAAAATGATTATAGACTCTCACTAAAATTACTTTGCTTTTCACAGAATTAGGGCGAGTCTTGACAAGGGATTATGAGATTTAAAATATTTGTCACGGAACCTCTTAAAGTGTTTTATTATCTTGTGGAACATTTCTAAGTCCCTTTGAATGATGGTTATATAGTAGGTGCTTTGTAATGAGCTTTGATAATCCTTGTGTTTTGTTAATACTTGAACGTTTTATTTCTTTTGTAGTTAGTGAACTGATTATATGCTAGATTTATATGAAAAAGGGTAATTTCTCATTAAATTAAGTGAATACGAAAAAATTTAATGCTTTAGATCATTTGTTACTCTTTCTTAGTGCCTCAACAATACTTTCCAAGAGAAAGTAACCACGAAGCGTCATCAGATTTATTTAGCTTAAAAATAACACAAAAAAATTAAATTACAGATTATAATCCATCACCCCATGTCATAACTCACCCAATAATTGTTACATGTTCCACTAAAATACATAACTATATTTATTTACATACATTTTTATAAATAATATTCACGTGCTATCTACGATTACGATAAATTATTGCATTTAATGCGTTTTTATAACATTTACATTAAAATTTGTACGTGGAAACATACGGCAATCAATTTATTGGGAAATACAAGGACAAGAAGTAGTAGACCAGTAATTTTGCGGATTTGAGGGGATAATAGAAACCGGTATTAAGGTTGCGTTTACTGCTGATATTCTTGACGTTGGAGATTATTTTTAGGTTTATTTCTTAAATTTCTGGGTGTGCGATTGTGTCGCATTTTAAATAGGCGTATGCTAAATGCTAACTTACTTCAGATAACTGTATCTTTTTCGATGTAAAACTATTTGCTGCTATGTAAAAGCATATATAAAAGCATTATATATTTCGATTTAAGTCCAAACATATGGATTTAAATCTCCATCTCTCCATCAAATTTAATTTGACCCATTATAAGACAAAATAAAGTTCTATTTCAAATCCGCAATATTATTTGACACGCATCAAATTAAACGATTATAAACAACTATTTCCTAACCAATTTCCAAAGCTGAAGGTGTTGTATCATTAAATAATTAGATTTACTTGCATAGTTTAAGCGAAAAGGCCTTTTCAGACAGTTACGAAAGCAATTTCGTAGCTCGTAGCTCGTAGCCCGTAGACAATGCCTACGTAAGATTGCTAATATGCAGAATGGCTACGGGCGTAGCTGATACGTTTATGGGGTTAGCAACTCTGATTTATATAGGTTGATAGGAATATACTGTATTAATAAGGTTTATATTCTTATAAACTACGGTATATAAATGAAATTTATAAATTTGTGCATATATTATCGACTAATAACTTAAATAAAATTTTTCGTTACGATTCGCATCGCTAACTGTCTGTAATGGCTTACATTTACAATTTCACGTTCAATCAATATCTACATGGACAGGTTTAATAAATCGTTAATGATTAGAATATTTTTTTTTTCAAACTATCTACCACTTATATTAAATATCAATTATATTGTACACGTATAAAAATAACATTGAGAAGTAACGTGCAGATGATATGTGTGTCTAAAATAGGTAACACGATAATATAAAATTATTCTAATACTAATTAATATTTACATATATTACCTTATTAACTGAAAAGAAATGAGTCTATAAACGCACCAGATTATATATTAAATTAAAATAAACGTCGCCGTAATTTGAAGTACAGATAAACAGATGTTTAAGCGCACAACATAATCGTCCGTTTAATTAAACAGTGTTTAAGATTATATCGAAAACTAGGTTAAACAATCTCGTGTATAAATGTAAAAACTTATTGTAGAATTCGAAAATATGCTTTAACTACTTATATAAGTTATCATGGACTGTTATAGTACAGTAAGGTATACTAATTGTAGTAACATTCGACTACTAAACTCTAAAAGCAATTAAGGAAATCTACTGAAATATAAATAGGTATTTTAGACATTTCTTTGAAGCTATCTATAGATATCCGTCAAGGGTCAAACTAAAATGAACGCCCGGGAATACATGGAATATATATAAGATAAATATATAAGAAAAGCAATATTACACCATCTAGTCTACAAAGAGGTATGCATTTAGTAACCCACCAATTTGACATTTGAGTCCCTAATAACAGAGGCCACGCAATCTGCCATAATTTCGACATAATTCCTCCAAGCTATATATGAGAAATTCCATTTAAATGTTCCAATAAAGCAATACCACTTAAGTAGTTTAAATTAAAACGAAGACAGGTAAGCTAGGTAAGTTAGGTCTAACAATAATGTGAAATACATGAATGAATCATACACATTTTAAATGATAATTATAAAATACTTGACGGATTGGAATCTTTGTGAAACAAACGTTTTATGTTTTTTTACGTAATGGACAAACAATGCTGAGTTAACATAGCAATATTCTTTACATATTTTCGTCCATTTGTATGCTGATACAATGGGGCTACTTTTTATATATTTTTTTAGGTTTAGCGTTCAATTTCACAGGTATAAAAATGTCTAGTGCCATAAATTTATTAATAGCCGGTCTTAGTTTCCGATAAACGTTTGACGTCTGTCACACAAAGGTTCCATAAGGCATCTAATCTATTTGCATGGCTACATGAATTATCTACACGTAATACAATGGTGTTATAGGGAAACTGTTTAATAGTAATTCCATTACATTTTATATAAATTTGATTACACCGGATTAAATATTCTTCTCTTTACCGCTTGATTTAATATATTTTTCCATTAATAACAGTCCAGTATGCCATTTACATACAATCGAGAGAGTACACAATTTTGCACATTAGCAATTTGATTTACCGATTCTTAAATAAACAGAAGGGAAACTTTCAATGAAATAAGTCATCAAGTTACGAAATATACAAAGATAAATTTAACGATTCGAACGAAACTCGTCTAGAATGTTAATATAACTCTTATTCGGAATCGTTCGTCACCTTAATGATATTGGTGTTTCAAATTTATTTGAATTTGTACAATTAAATGTAATCACTCGTAAGATAAAATCAATTAATCTATTATTGGTCATGATTATGCAACTAATGATGCTTAGGTATATATTAATTAATTTAGAATTGTAGCGTTGTTACGTCGAGGCAGACGATTTTCGTTTCTCCACTTTAGTGTCCCTTAATTTCGTTTCATCGAGCGATTCGATTTTATGATCGCGTAATAACGGAGTCCTAACATCTGATTTGTCGTCGTTCTTATCGCTATATTCATTCTTATCAGCTTCCTCGATGGATTCTTGTCTCGAGGAATCCTCTTTAGATTTCTCTTCAGACTTTTCGCTGTGATAAGCTATATTATCGAAGCACTGTGCTGGTACTAGATTGACTGATTTCATCATTGGGATCGCTATCGCTAGAGCGGGGCTCATATCGCGGGGGCTTGGGGACAAACGCGTGGCTACAGCTATGTCCATCCCTGGCATTAGGCTTGCGACTGTGGAAGACGTTATGTTTCATAATTCTGTAAAGACTTATTGGGTACATTAGAATCGTTACGGTACTGAACGAAAAGTTAGGCATTTAAAGCATGCTCGTAATGAAGTCAAAAGGTCCACAGCTAAACTTAACAAACTCGACACAAAGGATTCACACAAAAACAATTTGATATCGAACAAAGAAGAACAACGGCTATAAAGACGAAATTTTCACATAAAAAGCAAGACAATAGACAGTGTTAGTTGCGGAAAAGTGTTAGTAT